>NC_085865.1:14378278-14679528 GCF_034702125.1 Engraulis encrasicolus | reverse complement strand
GAACAGGGTGGTAAAGCACTGCCAAGGCTGGCGGTTGGCATAGTTACAAATCGCTTAGGGCGTCAAACATCTTGGGGGCAGGCAGCAACAGTAATGCCAGAAAGTCCCACAGAATTACAATGTCGAGTGAAATCAAACATTAAACTTTACATTAACAGTGACATTGCATTCATGAGCACTCAGTATACTGTATGTGTATGCACTAGATCAGCTGTGCTCAATCATATGAATGGCACTATGTTGTTAGCAGATGCCAATATCCACATGCACAAAAAGCAAAAGGCACCAAATTGACTAGGACTAGCTGCATTGTCCAGATCACCTGCGAGGTCAACATGGTGGTCACACACGGCTGCTGGCGGGACTGCACACGCACGCACGCACGCACGCTCACACACACACACACACACACACACACACACACACACACACACACACACACACACACACACACACTCCCCGGGAAATGTGGTGTACTCTTTTCGGTACATGTGAATGTTTTTAGAACAGTATTTTGCAGGCGATACAGACCGCTGCCATCTAGTGGCAGATGTGGTTAAAAGTTGATGGCTGTCAAAACTACGACATCCACTAGCCTGCAAACAAAGCCTGGCCTCGCCATCCGAAAACTTCCACTTAATTCACATTTGGTGCAAGGGTACGGTCAGGACAGATTAACAGGGACAGATTCCTGCATGGGCCTACTGGGAACAGGCCAAGGGGCCCAAGAGTCAGTGGGGCCCTGAAGCTCTTGCCGCTGTTTTTGAATTCTCATATTGCATACACTTTTAACAACTGTGTTTTCAAATTCTCTCAAATTCTCCCCAAACCCCCGAGAACATAGACTCATACACCTGGCCTAAAACCCTGAATTGTTTTGTAAAGTTCAGGGTTTTACTTTTAGGCCAGGTGTATGAGTCTATGTTCTCGGGGGTTTGGGGGGAATTTGAGAGAATTTGCCAACACAATTGTTATTAAAAGTGCATGCAATACCCATGGAGGGGGGCCTTTTTTGTTGTCTGGCCCCGGGGCCCATGGGATCATAATCCGTACCTGCAGGCTAATGCAAGGGAGGCAGAAGGATGATCCCAAGAAGGCACTTGTAGCTTGTACTTAGAGCTAGTGCATAGACAGATATAGAAATACAAAGTGAGAGAAGCAGAGGGCATGCATGGAGAGGCCAGAAAGAGAAAAAGAGTTTAAGTACCAAGCCATGGGTGGTGGAGGGCATGAGTGATGCGCTGACCCTCTATATGTGTAATACATCACCACTATGAACAGAGGTCTTAAATTCATGAAAACGGCACAGAGTCGTCATAAAGTGTGGGTCAGACAGAATGGACAGACTCAGCGGACATCAATCTATGACCACAATAAGTATTCCCAGTCAGATATAACTTGAGCATTTCTCAAAACAGTCAAACAAACAAACATGTTGGCTTGTATCTGAATAAGGACTGGATATTGCAGACCTAGCTGATGTAACATTTAAATCTCTCAGCTATGCCGTTGCATCATCTGTATCAAAGGGGTGTGTGTGTGTGTGTGTGTATGTGTGTGTATGTATGTGTGTGTGTGTGTGTGTGTGTGTGTGTGTGTGTGTGTGTGTGTGTGTGTGTGTGTGTGTGTGTGTGTGTGTGTGTGTGTGTGTGTGTGTGTGTGACTGAGTGAGTGAGCGAGTGAGAAAAGGGGGCGGAGGGGTGGTGGATGTTACTGTACATTGTGTTGTTGTATTCACATGTCATGCAAGGGCACTACAAGTGACTAGGTTTTGAGAGGGGTGTTCTCCCTACAACCTATAGAGTGGAATCACCAGAAAAGGGTCAACAGGCTCTCGATAAAATGTTGACACCTCCCTGTCATGGTTAAAGTTGCTGACGTCCTCCTTTCTCCCCAAGGACGTGCCAAAGACTGTGTGTTCTCTCTGAAGCCTGAGGTTATTGGAGGTGCCAAAGTACACTGGGGCCATCTCCAGGACTTGTCTTTGCTCAATGCATTTCCACCAGTCATGGCAGAATCCATGGGTCACATTTTTTACATTCCTCCAACCAAGAGTGCTGCAACAGAATGGGAGCATTGTGAGAGGAGAAGACAAATGCTGCCAGTTTAAGGCCAGGCTTTAGATAGAAAAAAACAAGAAAAATGTGGACACTTAAGTATTCACACCGCAGAAAAGTTCACACTTGTCAAATTGGAACAAATGCTATGTGGATACAAATAGGTAAAGATAGGTATGAAGAGGTGGAATATTATCAGCATCCCCATTTAAAGGACCATTTCAGTCAATTTCAACATGCAGTTGTAATGCTTACACTACCCTGGACTTGTCAATACCTGAGGTTTTTTTTTTTTTATCTTCCTCAGCCTTTTCCGAGATCTTGGTCATTGTAAAGGGGGCAGCGCTTTGTTGACATTTCAAAAAAACATTTTTATTTATTCCCAAAAACATCCGAAAGGTTATACAACATCAGCAGACAACTAGCAAACAGCGGTACCTTTTGGGAAAATATTTGGAGTAGGCCTAAGTTCATTTTTTTAAAATGTAAACAAACGCTGCCCCCATTAGAATAGCTCATATCTCGGAAAGGACATGTGGCATCACCAGGTACTGACAAGTCAAGGGTAGCGTGAGCAATACAACAGCATATTGAAATTGACTGAACTGGTCCTTTAAGAAAACAGCACAGAATACTGGATATGAAGCACTGTTTGCTCTGGCACATGTCACATATTGTTACAATAGATTCAAGCCTGATTCACCCGTCAGCTGTAATCTGAGTATGAGCCAGGGCAAGGGGGAGAATGGAAAGCACTTCTCATCACCGCGGACACAAGGAAGTCAACAGGAAGAGGAAGTTGACTGGTGCAAACAGTTACACTTACGGTAGGAGTGCGTCTTAATATGCGACCTCGCCTCCTCCACTTGCCTCCTCCACTTGCTTCTCGTCATGATGACATCACTGACAACAGCATTATATTTCAATATCTTGCAAAAGCTCAATTGTAGAGTCTTTTTCTCATTTGCAATTGGGATGGTGAATGAAAAACAGTCCCTCAAAAGTTGTTGTGGCTAGGCTGACAGCTCGGAAACTTTATCGTTTTCTCCACGGAGGAGGGGCCAGGAGGCGGGACGAGGAGACAAGCGCAAGTGGAGGAGGCAAGGCCGCATATTAAGACGCACTCCATGTCACAGTACACAGAGATATTTCTGTTCAGGGTTTCTTAACCAGTGTTGAGAAGAACCATCATGTTTGTGTGTTCTATTGTTTGTCAATTGTATTGTGTTGATACTCTCCATCTCCATCTTAACCATTGCCTTTTCCCATCATACGTATAATTTTATGCATAGCTCTGGAATGACACTAAGATGATACAGATGACAATGACACAAATGCTTTAAAGGCACTATACATGATTTTGTGTCATTCTGAAGAATAATGTATGTGTACACACACACACGAGAGGGAGAGAGAGAGAGAGAGAGAGAGAGAGAGAGAGAGAGAGAGAGAGAGAGAGAGAGAGAGAGAGAGAGAGAGAGAGAGAGAGAGAGAGAGACAGAGAGACAGACAGAGAGACTGCCTCTTAGGCCTATTCTAAATGACTTATAACAAGAAAATGGCGCACAAGAACGGTTAAGACTGGCTACACTTTGGATAAACAACAAATAATAATGTTTAGACTTTTATGTTATGAAAATCACATATGCTGTATTTAATCATTTGCATTGCATAACATGTACATCAATTCACATGGATGATGCACATCATTACAAGAACTCCTCATTAGGGTTCCACAACACATTTTACATTTTTGTGCAAAAGGAAAACAATGCAAGACAGATGCAAAGGAAGAGACCGATATTTCCAATAAAAAGGTCAGACAATTAAACACACGAGTGATGATCCCACAAAATCCACAGATATATTTTAAATTAGTTTACAACAGTCTTACAATGGGGAGAGATACGATGCAGAGTTTTCCCAGACATCGATTAAGTGTTTGAGTGGCAATGTCATCAGAAGGCCTTTGTGACGCAAGTAATAATAACAGTACAGCAACAATAATAATAACAGTACAGCTGGTCCAGTGTGCAACATTCACTGGATCGAAGAAAACAGTATTATTGTATGTATAACAAAGTAATGAATATTTCTGATGTGTGCTAAAAATGCATGGAAACAGGGATTCACAGCAGAGTGCTGTATAACTGCAATCGGCCCAATAGGGCCCACAGTGGTGATATCAACCATGCATAGAGAACTCATGCAGACACAAAAGGCATCCATCAACTGACAGTTTTCACAAAAATTGGCAAATTACTACAAATCCATACCAATAATCTCTGAAGACGGCACATATGTCCATGTATAACACAAATGGCAAACGTGTCCTTTTTCTGCAAAGGCACTTTTTTAAACTCTTCATCACTTGTCATGGCTTTACAATGGTCAAGGCAAATGAATACACTTTAGCAGGCTCACAGTAGAAGGGTCAAAAACCGATCAACAAGACTTTTTAACGACAGACCTGATTAGTAGTGGGATGTTCACCTTAAAGGCTGAGTGTGTAATTTTTTTGAGTAGTTCATTTCCACATAACTGATGCTGCCCATTCGCAAATGTCATCTTTTTCATGCATATTCACAACCACCATCAATCTACGTGTTCATTATGGCTTGGAGATGTACACTTTTCATGCATGTATGCTTGGACCCTCTCTGTGTAAATCCACCAGAGGTGTATGAAGTAGAAGTAGAAGTACTGTTACAGATGTAATTACAAAACAAGAAGTATGATATTACATAGTTGCAACCACGTAATATCATAATACTACAGTGGTGTTGTAATTACATAAGTAAGAGTACTTTTACTTCTACTTTATAACATCTCTGAAATCCACCATTTTGATTTACTAGTCGTAGATGTCTTTGGCTGCAAAGGCTGCTCTGGTCAGAGCAGTAAGTATTCGTTTATTTAATTAGAAAATGTTCATGAAGGTCAAATTTGTGAATGGGCAACATGCATTTTGGAGAAAACAAAAACAAAAATGATACACTGGATCTTTAAATAGTTCAAGGCAAATACATACAAATGACAAACACTGGAATTTTAGGAATGTTCATTATTAGTATAAAATAAAATTAAATAAACCTGCACAAGTTAGTAACCATTAATTGGCACTTGTGTTATTGCACCTCTCATTCTGGTCGTGCACTTGTAGCAAAACTTCGTTGTCGGTAATACTACTGCATTATATAGTCTAGTGATTAATATACCCTTCCTGTTTCGTAAGATATTTGAAACCACAACAGGGTTGAAAACAACCCTTCTTTATATCAACACCCTTCTTTCAAATAGAGTAAAATGGTTACAAAAATGTAGACTGCAGTTGACGTAATGTCACTGAAATTGCATAGTGTTCAACAGTAATATGGTTATTAAAGAATAAAAACAAAAGGAAAGGCAGACAGGGACACACCAAGAAAAGACAGATTGGAATAGAGGTCATGCATTGCATTAAATATTATTTTTAGGAAGACAGGTTGTAAGTCATTTCCTTTGGTCTTCCTCCTTGAGATCAATAGCCAAACAACTAGACTTCATCAGTGCGGTTAGCGACAATAGGATATGATAGGATATGACTGTTAGTGGATTTCGCTCTAGCTATTCAGCCTTCTCAACTGGATGGCGAGAGGTAATAGCATGGCCTGTCTCCTCAAGTGGCCCCTCCTGCAGCATCGCTGTGCTACAGAGCCTGACGCCATCAGGGATGCAGACAGAGGCATCCATGTTGGGTTCAGAAAGACACAAATCTTCACAAATTTGATCCAACTACGGACTACCCCTGAATCAGCTTATCGTAATGAGTACTCAACACGGTTGCAAAGCAGTAGCCTGGTTCTCAGGCAGACGCTCGTGCATGTTCGCCCAACTTCGTGAGCTTGCACAAGTTAACAACCATCTGTGTGAGAACCAGGTCAGTAGAGTAGGCCAGTAACTCAACTCAACAAACTCTCTGGAAGAGAACTGTTGAAGGGTTTACTCGTAACTACTTCGGAACCACCTCTGACACATCTGACACCTCTGTCCATGCAGATTGCTCTGTACTACAGTACCAGAGATTCTTTAAATATATAGAGATATGCCAATGTAATAGGTTGCTATGGGCACCTAACGTGACCATGTTCCGGTCTGCCTAAAGGGGCGTGTCATAATACTCCTAGCATTGAATAGAACAGTCCTTAGGTCTGCCTAGGTCTGCGTAAAGGGGGATTTCCCCCCCTCCCCCTTGCAATAATAGAACACGGAAACAATGGGCCAATGGAACCTCTCTCTCTCTACTCTCTCTGACAGTACTGTACTGTAGTGGCCCTGGCCCGGCCCAGCTCAGGTCCAGACCTCCATGGGAACCATAGCCTCTTTAGAGCCGATGGGCGGCAGGAGGTTCTGCTCGCTCAGGAACTGCAGAGGGAACTGGACTAGGAAGCCGCGGATCTTCCTGAGCTCCTCCTGAGCGCGGAGAGGATCCTCCTTCTCCAGGCCGGGCTTGGCCAGGTAGCCCTCCAGCTCGGAGATGTTGCGGACGTCGCTGGACGGCAGACAGCGGAACACCTGGAGATGCAGGAGGGGGGGGAAATGTACAAATTAGGCAAAATAAGGGGTCATGTCAACAATGACCAAAGTAAATCCTGTGCTTTCATTCATAACAGTTTGAGCTTACCATCAAGCGAAAATAAAATAAAGGACTGTACTGCATATACGTGCAGGAAAATTACAGTATGTCCCCAAAATAAAGGTGTAGGGATATCATGATTTTGCCCACGGGTAGCATACTATGATAACCTGATGGTGCAAATCTGTCCATCGAATGTATGTGCTAACGCTGAAATACTGTAGATGCATCCAGTGGTTTCATTTTTGAGGTCAACACTTTCAAGATGGACTTAAGATAATGGAAAAAAGGAGGCGCACACAAGACTTGTGTGAAAAAGAGTATTGAAGCCGAAATTAAATACAATATTCAATACACTTTTTCACACAAGTCTTGTGCGCGTCTCCTTTTTTCCATTATCTTGAGTGATTACTACTTTTTGGGAGTGCACGCACCAAGCAATACACGAGTATTAAGTTCAAGGCGCAGACGCCGACCTTTGTTGGTCTTTAGTCATTCAAGATGGCTGACTTCCAACATGGCCAACTTTTTCAACAATAACTTCGGAACAGGTGAATGGATCTACACCAAACTGTCCGTGCTTACACTCCACCATTGGAGCACCACTCCCCTCCCTGAAGGACATCTTCTTTCACACTGGAACCCGTGCTTGGTTCTAGGCTTCATAAATATTAATGGCGATTTACAGTATATCCATCTTTCACACCATGGTTAATAACAGAAGCAAAAGAGTCCTCATCATATGTACAGTATACTGTATACTGTACATACTACACAACACCTGCCTCACCCGTTAAAGGGGTATGCCACTATTTTGGGGCTTACTACAGTTCAAATCGTTGGCTGGGGTTTATAAAGGTGGTAAAGTGTCTTATTTTTCATGTTAAGCATTGCCTTGCTTTAAGACAAGTTAAAAGAAGGAATAGGCTATGTCGCTAAGCTAGTGAAAGTCAATGTATCCGTGTAGCATGCTACAATGCTACACGGATCCATTGACTTGCACTAGCTTAGCGACATATTCCCTCTTTTAACTTGTCTTAAAGCAAGACAACGCTTAACATGAAAAGTAAGATACTTTACCACCTTTATAAACCCCAGCCAATGATTTAAACTGTATTAAGCCCCAAAATAGTGGCATACCCCTTTAAGTACTGTTGATTGTCTAAGACACAAACCACCCTGCACACAACTGTTCAGCCTCCTGCCCCCACCATCTCCCAGCATCTTCTTTAACAGCAGACGCCTCCGATTTCTTGCAACGTCAACCGACGCTGCAAAGTACATCAGCAAGAACTTGCCGTCACGACGTGGGTGGTGTTAAGCGCAAAGTCGACCACAAGTCGACCACAGATTTGCTCGAGACAATGAGCTTGCACCAGTTTGATCGACGTAGCATGTCTCGCGTGAGGTGTGGGGTGGGGGGGAGGAGTTGAAGTGGGGTGCAGGTTCTTGCACAATGCAAGAAATCAAACTTGAGCATGGTGCGGTCCATGCAATTTCGTTGTGTACAGTGTGCACTTGTGTGCTGTGGAGTGCTGTGTCACAATGACAATGGGACTTGGAGTGTCCCAGGTGGGCTTACACTTCAAGAAACACCTGAGTGATGGCACTTAAAAACTGCTCAAATTGTCTAGTAGTCTAGTTAGTCTGAACTTACACTCAACCCACTCTCCCTCCACTGTCAGTCTCTAGCCAGCAAGGCCACTGACAACCCCCCCCCCCCAACACCATATCTGCGACTGAACATTCCACCTGCACTACTATATTTGTGACTGAACTCTCAACCTGCACTAACTCAAAACATGCACACACACACACACACACACACACACACACACACACACACACACACACACACACACACACACACACACACACACACACACACACACACACACACACACACACACACACACACACACACACACACACTGCACTCTCTGCACTAAACCCAAACATACACACACTGACACACAACTCACACACACACACACACACACACACACACACACACACACACACACACACACACACACACACCGCACCTTCTACCTGCACTAAACACACACACACACACACACACACACACACACACACACACACACACACCGCACCTTCTACCTGCACTAAACACACACACACACACACACACACCGCACCTTCTACCTGCACTAAACACACACACACACACACACTGCTGCTGTTGTACTTGATAGACCTTTTTAATATTTATTTTTCTTCAAAATGCTACTATTACTATGTCAGAACGCTATAAAGGACTCTTTAGGAAAAGAAAAAAAGCACAACAATTACCTCTTAATGTATGTTCTCTACAAGTCTTCTGTTGTCCAGTCTTGCACTTTAAATGTCTGTATGAGCACTGTCTATGTCCATACTGTCTTAAGTCCATGTATAAGTACTGTCTATGTCTATACTGTCTATGTCCTTACCTAGATTAGTCTATGTCTGTATGGGAAAGCAAGAAATGTAATTTCAAATTCTTTGTATGACCAGTGCATGTAAAGAAATTGACAATAAAACCTACTTGACTTGACTTGACTACTGTAATTACCAGTAGCTTTTGGGGGATCCTTAGTCAAGGATATATTTACTTATTCCCATCAAGAATGTTCAGATCTATGGTCAATAAACATATGATAACATGTAACTGTTTGTGTGGTATTAACTAAAGCAAAATAGTTTGTTTCCTCTTGTGATTTTCATACTGATACAACAGCTGTTATCTTTATTAGTCTGAAAGCACATAAAACTTTAAGTATTTAGTTGGACTGGGTTGGCTACTTGCCTTTTGGTAAATGGTGGCATTCCGGGCAGCTGTGGACATCCACACCTCCTTGTAGAACTGATCGCTGATGGGGTCTGTCACGTCAATGCTGCTGTCTGTATTGGCTCCCAAGATCATCCTGCCAAGAAGGAGTACATAGAGGCGTGGAAACAGTTAAAGGGACACTGTGTGAGATTTTTAGTTGTTTGTTTCCAGAATCCATGCTACTCATTCACTAATGTTACCTTTTTCATGAATACTTACCACCACCATCAAATTCAAAGTATTCATTATGACTGGAAAAATTGCACTTTTCATATATGAAATTTATGAAAAGGGGGATCTTCTCCATGGTCCGCCATTTTGAATTTCCAGAAATAGCCGTTTTTAGCTAGAAAAAGGACTGTACTTGGGACATACTATTAAATATTAATTTATTACTTAGTAAACGTTCATGGAAAGAGCAGATTTGGCAATAGACAACTCAGTTTCAATGAGCAGCATAGTTGCAGTACCTTTTTTGACCATTTCCTGCACAGTGTCCCTTTATGGCACAGTGCAGGTTACCCATGATTAACTATCAAAGCAGAAATCATTTTTGACATGGATTCATTTTGTCATTTGGTTATGTGCTGCTCCAATGAACATACTGGCAACAGATAAAGAGCATTTTGTCAGCTAGCGTTGAGTCAGTGAAAAGATTTGTGTTTGATGCTATTCATCAGTGAGTCATGTCGAACCAGTTTTGTACGTCCTACTATGCTTGCAAGTGAAGCTCTATGAAACATATAGTATGGACATCTGCTAACTGTTTAATACAGGAAGACATCAGTGAGCAATACCATATTGTGGCCATGACCTCCATAATCTACCCGGAGAGAAAAAAACAAACACCAGCAGGATCAAACATCTCATGTCTCTTCTTATGTCTCTGTGCCCATGTCTGCCCATATTTATAGTTAATGTGTGTGCTTTGCTGCTGTGTATCTTGTCCATTATATGTGTTTGAAGTTAGGGATGTGCCAAAACGAATTCCTATCAACTGTGTTGACATGGTAATAAACTTCTTGAAAGTGATCTTGAATTCTGAATTAGAAACAACCAACTACTTGACACTCCTTCACAGGAGAACAAATTTGTGTTAAGAACTTGATGAACCTGTTTCTATACCCTTTTAGCCTATCCAAACATGTTTTAAGTATTGGAGAAAGGCAGGTGTAAATCCGCATAATCCACATAATTATTATTTCGTGCCACCACTTGAAGGCAGCTGACAACATTTTAAGTCAGCTGAACAGCCCTTAACACATCAATGAAACAACTGTATGTGGCTCAGTACTGCAAGGCAAAATACACTGCATCCCCAATTGTTACGCAAATGGCATTTTTCACTGATTTCCCCAAATAATCAATATAAATGGCAGTACTCATAAGTCATCAGCCATTAGAGTACAATTAAAAAGTTTTTGAATGAACTTTCCAATGATAAAGGTATTTGTTAAAATAATAAAAAACTTAAAATGCTCTGTTCCAAATTATTACGCAAAACAGTTTGTAGTGTTGTAGTGTAGTGTAGTGTAGTGTTGTAAATGGGGAAAAAAGAAAGAAATTGGGATTACATAAAAACAGTTGAAATTTGGTACTGGCCATATCTTCAATAGAATACAAAGACATCTGAAAGATGCAGGTTATATTCTCCCGCTGAGGAACAGGTTTACCAGATGATTTTGGCCATGATCCCAACACCCTCTTCCCTTGTGCATGTGGCCTCGTGATGCCATCACAATATCAACACAAGTTCAATTCAATATCTCACAAAAGCGCAATTTAAATGTCATTTTCTCATTGGCAATCTGGATGTTGAATGGGGAAAATTCCCACAAAAGTTGGGGACATTGGGGAAACAGACATTGGGGAAACTTAATTGCTTTCTCCAAGGATGTGGGGCGTCAGTGAAGCGTGAGACCACAAGCACAGGTGTTGGGAGTTATGATAATGGAATGTACCCATAGTCTGCATCTCAGCATCTGTCCTGGAGGGACATAGGGTTTCTCCATTATCCTCACTCCTGTCCTCCCTTGTGCTTGCAGCCTCGTGATGACGTCACAAGACGTCATTGACGGGAGAAGTTAAATTCATGCAAAATCTTGCAAAAGCGCAATTCAAATGTGGTTTTCGCATTTGCAGTCGGGATGTTGAATGGGGAAAAGTCCCCCAAATGTTGTTGTGGCTAGGCTGACAGTGGGGAAACTTAATGGTTTTCTCCACGGAGGCGGGGCATCAGTGAAGGTGAAGCGTGAGACCACAAGCACAGGTGTTGGGAGTTAGGGTAATGGAATGTACTCCATGGTGCTGTGGTGAAGCGCACTACTGTAAACAATGACAACAGCCACATCACTTCCTCTTGTCTCAATGACAGTTTCCCAACGTCCAGTGTCCTAGCCTTGCTAGGACGTGCAACGCCCAGTGATTGGATACTTAGCGGAGTTCACCAAAGAGTATCCAATCACTGGGCGTTTCACGTCCTAGCAAGGCTAGAACACTGGAGACCGGGAAACAGCCAGTGTCTCCAGAGAGAGTAGAGAGAGAGGTTCCATTGGCCCATTGTTTCCGGGTTCTATTAGGCAGACCTAGGCAGACCTAAGGACTGTTCTATTCAATGCTAGGAGCATTATGACACCCCCTTTAGGCAGATCGGAACCTGGTCATGTTAGGTGCCCATAGCAACCTATTACAATGGCATATCTCTATACTTAAAGAATCTCTGGTGTCTCCATTACACCACGGCTGCCTCCAACACAGCATTCACTATACAATCACGGCACAAATAGTCACCTGAAGCACTCCAGTCGGATCTGCAGGCCAAACGGTCCTGCCTGGTACTCCTCCCCGTCCATCACTGAAGTCACCGTCTCCGTGTCCTGGTAGATGACCGCCACCTCACTGTCCCTCTTGCCCAGCATGCTGCGGTCATTGATGTTGGCTGAGCCTGATGGACACATTGGGGGACAAAACACAGAAGAGTCATGAATAAGACAAGCTCTTTGTACATCAGAACATCGCTTGTGACCATCCCCAAAATATGAAGGCCCAAACAGTAGGCTCCTTGCTGAAGGTGATAGTCGTAGCCTCTCGCTGCAGATGGGGTCGCCGGCAGGCCTATTCACCATTTGCTGAAGATACTACACTACATTATAACAACATTGCTATGCCATTACTGAAAGCATTGAGATTGAAACATACCCATTACAATTTTGATGACAGTAAGGTTAGAACATACAGTAGGCTCTGCGCTAAGGGGTTAAAGATCCGAGGCACACTGATTTTAGTGATTAGTGATTAGTGAAAAAGGTTATTTCTTACTTCAAACAGACTTAATGCATCACTCTCCTCTCCTTCTTTTTTAACTCTTTGCACATCTTTTGTCTTTATAACATATCGTACACATCACAATATTGACATTCATAATTAGCCATTGCGTGCATCTCATTTCTTTTCATCACTTAATCAGGTAACAGATCACATCTACAGTAAATTGGGTTCCTTTGTGTTCTGCAAAATACAACAGACTTTATCATTACTGCATTTTCTGCAGAAAATGTACTCGAATGACTCAACGAACACCATTTTCTAGAGGGCCGATTTCTCCACATCAATTTTTTAAAACAAAAACAAATCATACTGCGGTGAACCGTGGTGAGAGATCACAGGAAAAGTATGAGGGAAGTAGAAGAGGATGCTAGCTTTGATTGAGTGAGGAGATAGGCCTATTCAAGTCAAGTCAAGTCAAGTAGGTTTTATTGTCAATTTCTTTACATGCACTGGTCATACAAAGAATTTGAAATTACATTTCTTACTTTCCCATACAGACATAGACTAATCTAGGTAAGGACATAGACAGTATAGACATAGACAGTACTTATACATGGACTTAAGACAGTATGGACATAGACAGTGCTCATACAGACATTTAAAGTGCAAGACTGGACAACAGAAGACTTGTAGAGGACATACATTAGGAGGTATTGTTGTGCTTTTGTGCTTTTCCTAAAAAAGTCCTTTATAGCGTTCTGACATGGTAATAGTAGCATTTTGAAGAAAAATAAATATTAAAATGGTCTGTCAAGTACACCAGCAGCAGTGTGTGTGTGTGTGTGTGTGTGTGTGTGTGTGTGTGTGTGTGTGTGTGTGTGTGTGTGTGTGTGTGTGTGTGTGTGTGTGTGTGTGTGTGTGTGTGTGTGTGTGTGTGTGTGTTTAGTGCAGGTAGAAGGTGCGGTGTGCGTCTGTGTGTGTGTTCGTGTGTCTGTGTGTGTGTGTGTGTCAGTGTGTGTCAGTGTGTTTATGTTTGGGTTTAGTGCAGAAAGTGCAGTGTGCTTGTGTGTGTGTGTGTGTGTGTGTGTGTGTGTGTGTGTGTGTGTGTGGTGTGTGTGTGTGTGTGTGTGTGTGTGTGTGTGTGTGTGTGTGTGTGTGTGTGTGTGTGGTGTGTGTGTGTGTGTGTGTGTGTGTGTGTGTGTGTGAGTGTGTGTGTGTGTGTGTGTGTGTGCATGTTTTGAGTTAGTGCAGGTTGAAAGTTCAGTCACAAGTATAGTAGTGCAGGTGGAATGTTCAGTCGCAGATATGGTGGTGGGGGATGGGGGGGGGTTGTCAGTGGCCTTGCTGGCTAGAGGCTGACAGTGGAGGGAGAGTGGGTTGAGTGTTCAGCATCTTGATCGCTTGGTGCATTGTGCTGCTCGCCAGCCTGGTGGTACGGGAACGGAGGCGCCTGTACCTCTTTCCAGAGGGCAGGAGGCTGAACAGTTTGTGTGCAGGGTGGCTTGTGTCTTTGATGATCATCAGTGCTTTCCGGGCGAGGCGTGTGGTGTAAATGTCCTGCAGGGAGGGGAGTGGTACTCCAATGATCTTCTTCGCTGTGTTCTCGGAAGACAGAGGTTTTTAAAAGCCTCTTTATATCAATCAGAGATTGATGACTCTGTTCTTGATGCAGTTGGCGGATTCTTCCATGGAATAGACACCCAGGAATAGACACAATTCTTCATAATTGATGAATGCATATAAGTGGGTAAAGATCACCAAGTCCTTATCAAGGCACATGTTAGTGACTTGTCACTGGTAAAACAAACTAATAAGACTCACTGAAACCGCTTTTGAAACGTAACCCAAGTCCTTTTCTTTGTTTTAAGGGTATTTCTGCCTTTAATGGGACAGGACAGTGAAGATGGAAACAGGAAAAAATGGGGAGAGAGACGGGGTAGAATTTGGACATGCCCCAGGCCGGACTCAAACCTTCCCAACCCAAGTCCTTTACTTGACACCAAACATTTTGTTTGCAAATATGACAATTCTTGTGGTATGGTACACTCAGGGCTGGATTAAAATGGACCGAGGCCCCTTGGCTACAGGTTGCCATAGCCCCCCCACAGAAAAAAAATCATCACAAAATCAAATAAACAGAGCAATAATTCCAAGCTATAAATTGGAGTATAAACAAGAGAGGGTTTTTCAATACTGCATGTGCAATTAAGCAAAAGTGATTTCCCCCGTTGACCAATCAGGAGCTCCTCAGCTGTGGGGCCCCCTAGCCCTAGGCTGCATCCATATCTACCTTGTGTGTTAATCCAGCCCGGGTACACTACTGTATTGCCTCAGCGTGTCTCCTAACAGCAGCCATGTTTTTCAGTCTAACAGTAGAGGGCGGCAGAGAGCTAATGTAAATCCACATCATCCCCCATCACACAGCACTGCAGCCCCAAGGAGACACATAATAATAATAATAATAATAATGATAATAATAACTAGAATGCATTCAGAGAACGCAGACCTCCGCCAAGGAAGTTCAGTAGGTGTGGAGTCATGATGTGGTTGCAATAGGCCTAATTTAGGCCTATAGGCTACATAGCATTTGTGTTCAGGTAATTGAACCGTCAAGTCGTAACCAAATTATAGTTCTATCTGTCTCTTTTATCATTTACATGTCCTCTAGCTGTGGTCTGTTTAGTTAACCTTTGATTGTTTTATTGGCAAAGTGATTGTTCATGCTATATGCCTTCTGTGATTTGAAAATGCACTTAAGCCTGGAAGCTCATCGCTACATATTAGTCACATTGTTGATGATTGGCAGCATGCCTTTCATTAGGCTACCATCTAAAACAAAATAAAAATTAAAAAGAACAATTTTCATTGGCCAACACCTGTAGTGGGCCTACATATTCTACAGTAGTAATCACACACACACACACACACACACACACACACACACACACACACACACACACACACACACACACACACACACACACACACACACACACACACACACACACACACACACACACACACACACACACACACAGGCCTATATATAGTAATAACAAGACAACATAGGCTACTGTGGCTACTTTGAGCCGTTCACTTAATTATTGAATCAGAATGAAATGTGGAAGAATCTCCTTAGCCTATCCAGTGGCAGTGCATGGATGGTTGTGGGGTGTCAGTTATTGTTTTGGGCTATTTCGTAAGGCTAAACAAACTTTTGAGAGGTAACTCCACTTGTATCATTTCTAGCTGTTTCAATATCGTGACACCAACGTTGTGCTGCAAACGCAATTGCTTAGCGAGAGACATGTCGACTCGACTGGTCGCAGCTAGCGGAATCATTGCCTACCCCGACACTACACTTGTTGGCGATCACATAACCTCCTGGCGGAGGTAATAATAATAATAATAATAATAATAGGAGTTTCCCAGGTGGGCTTTCTCTTACGACACAGCACTCCACAGTACACAGTGCTCACTACACACAACGAAACTGCATTTATGTCTCACCCATGTGTAACTGAGGTCATCTTGTGCTAGTTCGCCACTCGGGGCTTGAACCCGCAACCTGCCAGTCAATGCTCCAGTTCGGCATGGGAGACACAGCATGCTGAACGCACTGATGATGGCTTAAGGGCCAAAACGCGTCTGCTTGTGGACATGGTGGTATTTGATAAATAAATAATGAGACTCAGCTTGTGAGTGCAGATTTTCTCCTCTGACACAGCATCATACCACAGAGCCAAAGATAGAGACCAATAGCTCAACACTACTGATACTGTATGAGACCTGGGGAGGGAGGTTTACTAATGTTTTACTGCCGAACTCTGCTAGTTGGCATGCGTTACACATGCAAGGGAGCAGGCCCAAATGGCGCCCCAAAGGAGCAGTGCGGCGATACAGTCCTATGCTCAGGCTACCTCAGTTATGTTGGAGAATGGGGGAGACACTGTTTGATTACTCCCCCACCAACCTGGCTGGTCAGGAATTGAACCGTCAACGCTTTAGCCACAAGCCTGACACTAACCGCTTACCATTACTGCCCATGTGCACATTGATTGATGCAGTACACGGTTGGTCTGTCTAATACATTTGTGCTCCAAATATATAAACGTATTCAAATAAAACATGAAATATTTTGATCCCCTGGATCTTCATCAGGCATAATACAGTACGTAATCATATACCTGATTAAGATCTACAGTATTGAGCATTGACTAGCCAGAGTTATTTCAGATGAGCGACATCTACTGACGGCCACATTTTTTTTTTACTTTGTAGTGCAATATTGGATTCTAAGGTCTGTCTACCAGTACTGTGATGTATGATCCACTATCAGGGCCTGATTAAGATGGCCCGGGGGCCCTAGGCTACAGGTTGCGATAGGCCCCCCTCACGGCAAAAAAAGAACAAATTATATAAACAGTGTCATAATTCTGAGTGATTTAAGTGAAAGTAAAAGCCCACTCCCATTACCACAGTACTCCACAGCACACAAGTGCACACAACACACAACGAAATTGCATTTATGCCTCACCCAACGTGCAAGGGGGCAGCTCCCATTGGCGCCCGAAAGAGAGCAGTGCGGCGGGACGGTACCATGCTCAGGGTACCTCAGTCATGGAGAAGATTGGGGAAAACACTGGTTAATTACTCCCCCCACCAACCTGGCAGGTCGGGAGTCGAACCGGCAACTTTGGGCTACAAGTCTGACGCCCTAACCGCTTACCCACAACTGCTCTATTAATAAGTCTGCAAACTATAGAGAGGAGTATTAACGAGAGATGATTCTTTTCATTTCTGCAACTGCAAATCAGCAAAATGGTTTACCCCACTTTGACCTATCCGACTGAACCTACTGTATATTGAGTGGGAAACAGTATATTGTTGCATGAGGTGTAGCGTGCCAAGGGTCAAAGATCCATTGAAGTTCAGAGGGGAAAATCTGCACAGGGAAATAATGACAGATGCTGAGAAGAACTTCCTGCTTAGGGCCGGTTTGGCAGAACAAGCTGTAATACTATCTATTGTATTAATCTTATTTGTGCTCTATCAGGAAATCTTCTAGCGCTCAAAGATTTCTCAAGAAGTCAGACACACAAGAGCTTCATTTGGACTGTATTTACCATTGCCAAAACCATTCCCAGTTTATGTCAATTTTACACTGCATCAACCTTATTATGCTCTGTGATACACCACATTTTAGAACATACTGTAACTGTATGTACACACATGTAAGTAGTACATGATTTGACACATTGTTTACCCCTTAGTGCAGAGCAGTTATAACCTTATTGTCACCAAAATTGTAATGGCTATGTCTTAATCTGTTCCTTAAGGCTCTCGGTACCGTCATAGCAATGTTGTTATGATGTAGTTGAGTATTTTCAGCAAATAGTGAATAGGCCCGCCGGTGCCCCCATCTGCAGTAAGAGGCTACCAGCTCGCATCTACAGTACATAGTTCGGCAGATACACTGCATCCCCTACAACATAAAAGTGTTACTAGAGTTTTTCTTCACCATCAGCAACTTTCCCATCATTCTTGGCAGTGGTTCTGAGAGCACTCAAGAAGAAGGGCAACAACTTTGAAGACACTATATTCATTCATTCATTCATTCATTCATTCATTCATTCATTCATTCATTCATTCATTCATTCATTCATTCGTCCATGTTGTGTTTTGGCCAGACCTGCAACCAAGACTACTGGACTTCCTCATCGTAACTGTATGTCCTCTTCTCCGTTTCAATGTCTACTCTAAACCATCTTCAGTGAGTCATACGGGGAACCTCAGTGACTAAAACGGGAGGGGCCAAACTCGTGCTCGTCCTGAACACAACTCGCCCCAGATAAGGTTAAGTGTATAGCCTGTTACTATAGCAACGTGTACAGGTAAAGAGGGGGGAAAAAGAGGCCGGCAACTCAAGTTCCATCAACGTACATCTTGAAAGTCAGCTGCCGTAGGTAAGCTTAATAGGTTAATAAAACCCATGTTAAAAGCTAGTATGTCAGTAAACAGTGAATTACGTGTAAACAAAGCAACAGGTCCCAGGCACTCAGCAGTCTATCACCAGGAGTAAGGGGATATATATATATTTTTTTAAACTTTTTAAACTGTGCCTACTCATTATTATAATGTCAACATGTTTCCACCACAAATGAAGTCTTCCTCAGGGCAAAGTCAATAATTATGTGTAACTGTGTGTGTGTGTGTGTGTGTGTGTGTGTGTGTGTGTGTGTGTGTGTGTGTGTGTGTGTGTGTGTGTGTGTGTGTGTGTGTGTGTGTGTGTGTGTGTGTGTGTGTGTGTGTGTTCCTTTCTCTCACCAATGATGACAGTGTTGTCGTCAGCAATGAGCATTTTGCTGTGAACGTAGATGAGCTCAGTCACTAGTTTGCCCTCCAGGTCAGCATGGGTCCTCAGGCCACCAAAGGAGATGTAGTTCATCCAGTGATCAGACACTGGAGAGAAAGGGTGGAGGTGGAGGTGGAGAGAGAGGGAGAGAGAGAGAGAGAGAGAGAGAGAGAGAGAGAGAGAGAGAGAGAGAGGGACAGAGACAAATATTTGAGGTTGGAAAATCCTTTTAGGGCCTACGGGGTCTTTCATAATTTCAGTTTTAAAAGATTCGAGATTCGAGTAACATTGTTAAACTGACACTGAAGAAATGCATTTCCAAGATCATCTGTAAAATATAAAGTATGTCGAGAAGGGGTGGGGTCAATGAAAAACTGGACAGGGCAACAGTCATTGTACACTCGCCTCCAAAAGAGTTGTCGCCTATCCATCTGTTTGGAATAACAGCTAATAACCTGACTTTCAATTAATCACTTGGCTTCAGAAGTCACTCATATGAAAGCTACAACCCTCCCGAATGAAAATGTATGCACAAAAATAAATTTCATGCACCAAAGACAGATTGACCCTTTATTGAACACAGACAGGGCAGATTTTCACAAGACAAAAGTTTTGTCGCCTATGGAACATAATGTGAAAAGGAGCAGATAAGTCACTTCAAAACACTTCAAATACGCAGATTGGGTGTCATACTTAATCACTGAATCACTCTCACCTCTCCAGAAAATCGACATTGGCCTTAGGTGCATGTTTAGGGTCATTGTAATCATGGAAAGCAACACAATGAAAATCAATGGAGTTCAATGAGAGATGGTGACATATTCGCTATTCGTAGAGCAATACATTTTTAACTTCATGATTTAATCAATGATAAAAGCCCCCAAACACCTGCAGCATGCATGCAGCTCCTCATAAGAGCTGTATCTGTACCATGTTTCACTTTATGCACCATTTCTCTTTTCTCATATTCTTCATCTCCAACACCATATAGTTCTGATGCTATCAGTTCTAAAATGGTTGATCTTGGGATCTTGATTTCAGAGTATGAGTCTCATTAGCCTTCATTTTTGTCAGAATTAGGCCTGACATACTCTTGGCTGGCTTTTTTGAGACAGGACAGTGGGAGAGACTTCTTTGGTGTTAAAGGTGAAGAATTTGGAAAAAATACATGGTGCCTAAAGTCAAACATGGGAGGGATACAGCTCTTATGTGGAGCTGCATGCATGCTGCTGGTGTGTGAGGGCTTTTATCATTGATTACATCATGAAGTTAAAAATGTATTGCTCTACGAATAGCAAATATGTCACCATCTCTCATTGAACTCCATTGATTTTCATTGTGTTGCTTTCCATGATTACAATGACCCTAAACATACACCTAAGGCCAAAGTTGATTTTCTGGAGAGGTGTGAGTGAACCAGTGATTAAGTATGACACCCGATCTGCGTATTTGAAGTGTTTTGAAGTGACTTATCTGCTCATTTTCACATTATGTTCGATAGGCGACAAAACTTTTGTCTTGTCAAAATCTGCCCTGTCTGTGTTCATTAAAGCGTCAATCTTTCTTTGGTGCATGAAATTTATTTTTGTACATACATTTTCATTCGAGAGGGTTGTAGCTTTCATATGAGTGACTTCTGAAGCCAAGTGATTAATTGAAAGTCAGGTTATTAGCTGTTATTCCAAACAGATGGGTAGGCGACAACTCTTTTGGAGGCGAGTGTATTACTGAGACTTTATTCTCCCTTCGAGCAGTATTTATGGGAGCTGTAGCGACGTTTGAGTAAAATTCTAGAAAAAAAATTGGAGAAATCCTTACTCCTCAAAGTGTTGATTTTTTTAGCACTTTGGCACACAACTCTAATTTCAATATTTATATGCATGTGAAAAATGAAACTCCTTTATAATCCATGTGGTAAATATAATAACACATCCGCCTGAAGCCTTCTTCAGTCACTATAGACCTCTGATTACACTCACTGATGGGGGGAAAAAGCAGACAAAAAGAGAGACAGCAACCGCAAACATTCCTGTTTGTGCTGCCATAGAAACCTGCGACCATCCTCGCGTGCTAATAACCGAACCCAAGTGGAGCCTCTGGGGGAGTATTGGGTGTTCCCTGGCTCACCTTGTACGCAGGCCTACAGTATACTGCACACACTAGCCCAGGGCCGGCACTAGGCATAGGCAGACAAGGCGGTAACCTAGGGTGTCAAATTTGATTGAGGCACCCGAAAGCCCTTCAGAATTAAAACGTCAAGAAAAATAAAACATTCAATTTTTTACATTGCCAATGATTACTCCTGGGCATTTTGTACGGTTGGTATATGAAGAGTTCAGATGCAAAAACCCCTAAGTGCCTTTTGAGAAAATAATCCTAATTATTTTTTATTTAATACAAAGCTATCAAAATTGCATCTTTTTTATTTAATTGATGTAATATAACTATTTATATGTATTATCAAGTACATGAATGTAAACCAAACCAACAAAAGGGTTTTCTGAAAATATAGAAGTGCAGGTCTTCAGAAATGGAGTTAGGGGGTTTTGCATCTGAACTCTTCATATGTTGGTACTACATCAGCTGTGCAGCACTGTGTTTACAGATACCAATTCCTACTGTAAATGCCTGAAAAGGAAAGGGGCATTTGCCTAGGGCACCAAACTGACTAGCACCGGCCCTGCACTAGCCTTCTGTTTGCTCTCTCTCTGAATGTAATGAAGCAGCAAGTCAGTCCTTGAGGACAAGTGGACCCATCCCATCAGAAGTCACGTTATCCAGCCAATAACGTTGAGTGTGTGTGGTCCGGCTACCTCTCTCCTCTCTCCTGCAGACCCAGTGACTCTGCAAGGCAACACCAAGTGGCTGCTGGATAATTCACACTGGCACAGAAACTTCACTCTGAAGTGAAGTAAGGAGGCCTGCGATGCCTTGCCTCGGCCTCTTCTGATTGGCCTGCTTTTTAGGCCTCTAGGCACGCGGCATGGAGCTGAACTTAGATCACTACACTACAGTCCAAAAGTGTAGTGTAGTGGTGTGTGTGTGTGTGTGTGTGTGTGTGTGTGTGTGTGTGTGTGTGTGTGTGTGTGTGTGTGTGTGTGTGTGTGTGTGTGTGTGTGTGTGTGTGTGTGTGTGTGTGTGTGTGTGTGTGTATGTGTGTATGTGTGTGTGGAGGAGAGAGGGAGAGAGAGGGAGAGAGAGATTGGAGCATGTATGAGGCACAAAAGGAAGGGCCTACTAGGATGAAAAAATGGTTAAGATGTGATTTTAGTCTAACCCGTTCAAATCCTAAATAGGCCAATTGTGTTTTTCAAGGCTATTTTGTTGTTGGAGACAAAGCCTTTCAGATAAGTGAAGTGCGGGCACAGACATGGTCTTCAGGCGCTAGGTCTAAAATCTAATGTACAAGGCTAGAATACTATTATTACTTTGTGTGTGTGTGTGTGTGTGTCTGAGTCTGTGTGTGTGTGTATGTGTATCCATGTGTGTGTGTGTGTGTGTGTGTGTGTGTGTGTGTGTGTGTGTGTGTGTGTGTGTGTGTGTGTGTGTGTGTGTGTGTGTGTGTGTGTGTTAGTGTGTGCGCGCGCTCGCATGTGTATTTGTATTTACACAAAAGTCAATCGGTAACAGGTATGGATTACTTGGCGCCCGACTTTTAGTGCAAGAATGTGTTAGACATGTTCATTTGGCCCATTGCCTGTGGTGTAATGTGTGGACATTCTGACTTCCACACCAGTTCTCAGACAGCGCACCAAATTTGCATGTATTTTCATGTTCCCCTTTGCCCTTACCACCATGCAGGAAATGCCAAATCATAACCCGGTTATTGTGTAGTAACTATGTAACAAACGCAAATTTTAAGGACGTTGGGTGAAATGGCTGTTCAACCAAAGCTTCCCATTGTACACTCCTCTGACCTAAAACAGTGAATCTTTTCTTTAAAACTAGCAACACCAATGGAGGGGGGGTCTTTCCTGTTGTCTGGCCCAGGGGCCCATGGAGTCATGATCTACCCCTGGTAGCAGGCAGCAGGTTACTTACTCTCTCTTTGGAGCTGGGAGATGATCGAGCAGTCGCCGCGGTTCATCGTCCTGAAAGACACAAACAGGAACATGAAACGACTTGACACTTGTTGAAGGAGACCAATTCACATTCAGAAATTCACACAGTCAAATGTGTGAAACAGATACCTGTTTTTCAGACACCTGTATCATATGCATCCAACCAGAGTGCACTAATGCGTTTTTAAAAGGTGTCCATCAACCTATACTATACAGTACTATGTCCCTCCTCAAGGTTGCACTTATTGAAAGGCTGCACACTAATGGTAGTTTGGTGGGAAAGCATGACAAGCAAACGTTTCAGCCTAAGCCATCAACAGCATTCCAGAGCATGGTGAGTGTCTCATGTTAAAAACTCATTCAAGTCAAGTCAAGTAGGTCAAGTAGGTTTTATTGTCAATTTCTTTACATGCACTGGTCATACAAAGAATTTGAAATTACATTTCTTGCTTTCCCATACAGACATAGACTAATCTAGGTAAGGACATAGACAGTATAGACATAGACAGTACTTATACATGGACTTAAGACAGTATGGACATAGACAGTGCTCATACAGACATTTAAAGTGCAAGACTGGACAACAGAAGACTTGTAGAGGACATACATTAAGAGGTATTTGTTGTGCTTTTGTGCTTTTCCTAAAAAAAAAAAAAGTCCTTTATAGCG
Organism: Engraulis encrasicolus; assembly: GCF_034702125.1. Classification (NCBI taxonomy): domain Eukaryota; kingdom Metazoa; phylum Chordata; class Actinopteri; order Clupeiformes; family Engraulidae; genus Engraulis; species Engraulis encrasicolus. The sequence goes on along the minus strand of NC_085865.1, from coordinate 14,655,674 downwards.
TTCTGACATGGTAATAGTAGCATTTTGAAGAAAATAAATATTAAAAAAAGGTCTGTCAAGTACACCAGCAGCAGTGTGTGTGTGTGTGTGTGTGTGTGTGTGTGTGTGTGTGTGTGTGTGTGTGTGTGTGTGTGTGTGTGTGTATGTGTGTGTATGTGTTTAGTGCAGGTAGAAGGTGCGGTGTGCGTCTTGTGTGTGTGTTCGTGTGTCTGTGTGTGTGTGTGTGTGTGTGTGTGTGTGTGTGTGTGTGTGTGTCAGTGTGTGTATGTTTGGGTTTAGTGCAGAAAGTGCAGTGTGCTTGTGTGAGTGTGTGTGTGTGTGTGTGTGTGTGTGTGTGTGTGTGTGTGTGTGTGTGTGTGTGTGTGTGTGTGTGTGTGTGTGTGTGTTGTGTGTGTGTGTGCATGTTTTGAGTTAGTGCAGGTTGAAAGTTCAGTCACAAGTATAGTAGTGCAGGTGGAATGTTCAGTCGCAGATATGGTGGTGGGGGATGGGGGGGGGGGTTGTCAGTGGCCTTGCTGGCTGGAGGCTGACAGTGGAGGGAGAGTGGGTTGAGTGTTCAGCATCTTGATCGCTTGGTGCATTGTGTTGCTCGCCAGCCTGGTGGTACGGGAACGGAGGCGCCTGTACCTCTTTCCAGAGGGCAGGAGGCTGAACAGTTTGTGTGCAGGGTGGCTTGTGTCTTTGATGATCATCAGTGCTTTCCGGGTGAGGCGTGTGTGTGGTGTAAATGTCCTGCAGGGAGGGGAGTGGTACTCCAATGATCTTCTTCGCTGTGTTCACAACACGCTGGAGTGTCTTCCTGTTTTTCTCCGTGCAGCTTCCCCCTCCCCACACTGTGATGCAGTGGGACACGACGCTCTCTATGGTTCCTCTGTAGAATGTTGTCATGATGGAGGGTGTAGCACTTGCCTTCTTTAGTTTGCGCAGGAAGTAGAGACGCTGATGGGCCTTCTTCGCCAGTGATGTAGTGTTGGTGGTCCAAGAGAGGTCGTCGCTGATGTGCACTCCAAGGAACTTGGTGCTGCTCACTCTCTCCACAGCATCGCCGTCGATGGTCAGTGGTGGCAGTTGTTTTTAGACCCTTTGGAAGTTGAAAACAATCTCCTTGGTCTTGTTGACATTCAGCAGGAGGTTGTTGTCTTTGCACCATCTGGCCAGCAGGTCTACTTCTTCTCTGTAGTGAGTCTCATCGCCCTTGGTGATGAGGCCCACCAGTGTTGTATCATCCGCAAACTTCACTAGATGGTTAGTGCTGTGGGTCGTTGTGCAGTCGTGTGTCAGCAGCGTGATCAGCAGGGGGCTGAGAACACAACCTTGCGGAGCCCCCGTGCTCAGGGTCAGGGTGCTCGAGGTGTTGTTCCCTACCCGTACTGCTTGTGGGTCTTTGCATCAGGAAGTCCAGCAGCCAGTTGCAGAGGGAGGTGCTGAAACCTAGTTTGTCCAGTTTTCTGATGAGTTGTTGTGGTATTATGGTATTGAATGCTGAACTGAAGTCAATGAACAGCATTCTCACATATGAGTCTTTATTGTCCAAGTGGGTGAGGGCTGGATGGAGGGCAGAGCAAATTGCATCCTCCGTGGATCGCTTGGCTCGGTATGCGAACTGGTCCAGGGTGGGGGGTAGGGTGGCTTTGATGTGTGACAGGACTAGCCGTTCGAAGCACTTCATGATTATGGGCGTCAGTGCTACAGGACGGTAGTCATTGAAGCATGATGGTGATGATTTCTTCGGCACAGGTATGATAGTAGCAGCTTTGAAAAGTGATGAGATGACTGCTTGCTCCAGAGAGATGTTAAAGATGTCTGTGAAGACATCCTTCAGCTCTTCTGCACAATCCTTCAACACTCGGCCTGGTATGTTGTCTGGGCCAGCTGCTTTGCGTGGGTTGATGGTGGCCAGTGTCCTCTTAACACTGGCAGAGGACAGGTAAAGGGGTTGATCATGGGGGGGAGGGGGAGTTTTCTGTGGGTGAGTGTCATTTTGTGCTTCAAAGCGGGCAAAGAAACTGTTCAGGTCGTTTAGCAGAGAGGTGTTGTTGTCACAGCTTCGTGGTGCAGGCTTATAGTCCGTGATGGCCTGTATGCCCTGCCACAGGCTCTGTGCATCTCTGCTGTCTTTGAAGTGTGTTGTTATTTTGTCTGAGTATTCCTTTTTTGCTTTCCTGATGCCCTGGGACAGGTTAGCCCTTGCTGTCTTTAGGCCAGCTACGTCTCCTGCTCTGAAGGCTTTGTTTTGAGTTTTGCTTTGTTTGCTCATTAACCGTGTGTATTGATTCTCTCCTTTCTACCAGCCAACCTGAGTTGTCACCAGCATTTGGCTGGTTGGCCGGTGTTAATTTAGAGCCATGCTCCCTACAAAACAAAACAAAATGCATGTTTAAGATGCCCAGTTCACCTGTAATTGAAGTGCATGATGGCCTGGATGGCACTGCCACCCCCTGTGTTGATATCTCCCTCAAACCCGGGCAGAAGAGGGGTCACCACATAGACACGATACTTCTTGTTCTCCCTGAGAGAGAGAGAGAGAGAGAGAGAGAGAGAGAGAGAGAGAGAGAGAGAGAGAGAGAGAGAGAGAGAGAGAGAGAGAGAGAGAGAAAATGAGACATTTAAGATGGGAAATCCTTTTAGGGCCTAGGACAGTCTTTGACATAATCTCAGGTTTAAAATATTAGGAGATTCGAATAACAATGTTAAACTGACTGAAGAAATGCATTTCCAAGATCATCTACGATAAGTTGAGAAGAGAGAAGATAAAAATATTATGTCTTTGAAAGAGAAAAGACTTAAAATATGTTTTGTCTACACGAACAGAGGAGGTCACCCAAACACTTAACAACTGGTGTCACTCAGTCCAGGAACTCATGGGATAAATGAATCACAACACCCTGATTGGCTTAGATTTGCTGCATGCGTTTTGGTTTACACATGGTTTGAACAACATGGTTTGAACAACATGTTTCGCAAGTCACTTAATCAGGTTCATCAGGATATTAGCTACGCATATTGACTTTTTTGAGAACTCCACTGGTGTTGCGTACAGTACTTTGGCTGAACTGACTCCAGTGAGATACTTCCTTGAAGCCATTTACCAGTCTTCCGCACCGGTCTGAACCATTCCTCAATGCAAAATCCTTTCGCTCAACTGCCTGTGAGATATTTAAGCCCTTTTCCTGTACGTAGAGCCCACAGCATAACAATGGGATTAAAATCTATGAATATAAGGTTTCTTTTCCTGAAGTGCTGTATTTTATTTATGCCAAATCTATTTGGTGTCCAAATCTGCTGTAGACCAATGACTCCAAAAACATTATCCCATAAGTCCTGGTCTTTGTCTTTATTCCCCTGTGAAATGTGAGTCTGTCTTCAGAAGTGTCTTGTATAGAGCAAAGTTATCCGCAGTTATCCACACCTTCCATGTAAATGCCCTGTACATGTCCCTTTCTCAGAAAAATAACATGAAAGCTTAAAAGCGAAGAGCTGGAGGTAGCCATCTGGAGACAGCTCAGTCCACATCTGCGGCTAGTTAACCAGACAACATGTGCAGCAGGGTATTTTAAAAAGTGTGTGTGTGTGTGTGTGTGTGTGTGTGTGTGTGTGTGTGTGTGTGTGTGTGTGTGTGTGTGTGTGTGTGTGTGTGTGTGTGTGCCTACGCATGTGTGTGGGTGTGCCAGTGTGTGCACATTATGCTTGTGCACATTATGTGTGTGTGTGTGTGTGTGTGTGTGTGTGTGTGTGTGTGTGTGTGTGTGTGTGTGTGTGTGTGTGTGTGTGTGTGTGTGTGTGTGTGTGATCATGTAGGGAAGGGGTGTGGTGTGGTGATTTGGTATTCTGCTTTGAAACAGTACAAATATAGATCGTCTATTGAGTTGCCAAGCAGCAACTCAATTGCTTCTATGTCCACACCAGGGAAGAAGCATATGGCCTTTACAACACATCTGGAGGTGGGCAGGGTGAAATCGGTTGAAGTTTGAAATGTGATGTGTAATCGGCCCACATGTAATGCACCCATTGATCACTGGTCATATTGTCTAACGACATGAGTGACCTCCTCTCAGAAGGCCAGACTCTGACGCTAGAGACATATAGATGCGAATTTGGCCAAGCGAAGCGAACGTCGCTATTTATGCCTATGAGGGAGGCGAAGGCGAAGCGAACAGGAGCAAAGCGAAGCAAAATTAGTTGACCAAGTTTAATACAGAGAAAATTAGGAACGAATTTCGCCTGCGGTGGCCAATCAAATCAACGACACAAATGTTTCATGCTATTTGATTCGCCCTGATGACCTGATGACGGTTGAGCCGTCTGTATGGAATACTGAATTTCGCTTCACTCGTTTCACCTCCATGTGTCCCTACTGTGAGGTAAGGTGGAGGGAAGTGTAAATTGACCTGAGGTTTACGGATGGCAAGAACAGGCCATTCACAACAATGACAAACCACATGAATAATATGGAGAAAGACTGGCCGCTCACTTGTAGGCTCTGATGATCCTCTCGGCAATGGCGTCTCCAATCTTATTGAAGACATGCTTATTGTCCGCACAGCTTATGAAGAACTGATTCTAAAGAATAGTAAAACGAAAGATGAAATTAATAAGTAAGACAAATTGTAAACAATCAAGTACATCAAATCAAGTAAGCATTAAAGGGACACTGTGTGAGATTTTTAGTTGTTTATTTCCAGAATTCATGTTGCCCATTCACTAATGTTATCTTTTTCATGAATACTTAACTCCACCATCAAATTCTAAGTATTCATTATGACTTGAAAAATTGCACTTTTCATACATGAAAAGGGGATCTTCTCCATGGTCCTCCATTTTGAATTTCCAAAAATAGCCAATAGGCAATTGGCAGCCCAGTTTCAATGAGCAGCATAGTTGCAGTACCCTTTTTGACCATTTCCTGCACAGTGTCCCTTTAAGCAGAGTTGTATGAAGTACAAATAGAAGTAGAAATAGATGTAATTACAACCCTTGCAGTACGATATTACAAAGTTGAAGCCATAATATTATACCACTGGTGTTTGTGAGAGTACTAATACTTCTACGCTCTACAAGTATGAGCTGTAGTGCATGCATGTACTGTATGTACTTTGACTGTTGGTTAAGACACTGAGCAATGATACGCTGTCTCCTGAGCTCTGAGTCAAGTTTATAGTTTGAAACAAGTGAAAAAGAAGTCCGCGACACTGCTTGTCTACTATGTATTTAATAGAGCAACGTTTCGACCTTCAGGTCTTCATCAGGCCTGATGAAGACCTGAAGGTCGAAACGTTGCTCTATTAAATACACAGTAGACAAGCAGTGTCGCGGACTTCTTTTTCACTTGGATTTACTTTCATTGTCCTGCACCTGGCCCATCGGGTGGGATGTGCACACATCTACGTACTCCTCTGAATTTATAGTTTGAAACAAGCCTAGATAGACTAACTAAAACAAATGACCAAATGACCCACAACATATATTTTCCATACCCCCTACCTATGCTCTATACCTCTTCTTCTAGCCCAATGAGACTATATTGCATTCATTTGTTATCATTACATTTTTCCACGTACCCCCTACAGTGTACTCGTGTACCCTAGTGGCACACGTACCCCCTGGTTGGGAAACAATGCTGTGTAGGGCATGCAATGTATTGCAAACAAAGCATTGGAATTGTGACAACTTTAACTTTGTCTGGAACAAGACTCGTCAGTACAGGGATGGAGCATCATTGCCTTTATTTTGCTACAAGAGTGAAGCCATTATTCCTTCACTATAATGCGTGTGGCTGATACCTCAATGTAGATGTAATGCTTGCTGTTCTGGATGGCATAGACGTAGGCGTTGTGGATAGACTCCTCATGGGTTTTTATACCCGCAGACCAATCAGAGGCTGATCGGAGAATCTGCGGCGAGAGAATGAATGGATTCATCAGTCCGGAGGGGCCAGAGAAAAAGGCATTGCTAAACTATTTATTCAAATCCTTCTTCATTTTTTGCATTTAGGCTGCTCACAGAGTACAAAAAGTGTGAAAGATGTTCACATAATGGCAGTAATTTCCAGAATGCCAAACTGAGACAAGACACAAGACCATCTTCTATTACACGGTTTAAATGTTTTGATTGTGTTTTATGTTAAGCTGCGATACTGCCATCAAATGTGATGCATTTTCTTGATTCTTACCTGTGCTTTGACGGTGGTGCAGTTGGGAACTTGGTATTTGATCTCATGAGCCGTGGTGTGAGATTTGGGAAGCAGGTACGGGTAAGACAGAGATCTATACTTGGGTTTTACAAGCTGGAGAAGAGAAAGCCAGAAAAGAAAATGGATAACCTGTTCCAAAAGCATACCGCTTTCATTTCAAAGAACCACAGACATACCCGCACCATGAAATACAACTCTGAGACACTGATGCAATATCTATTAATAAAACAAACTATAGCTAACATGAGCCTTATTGCAGTGCCTGGTTTCTGAAATATGTGGTTGAAATCCTATTTCTGGCTCTTGGGCCCTGACCTTGGTGAAGTTCCAGCGCTGGATGAAGTGTCTGGCAACGTCTCTCGCTGCCCTTCCATGAACCACAGAGGCGATGTCGTGCCAGGGCATTCTGGGAGTCGTGTGCCTGTCGATGAAATCTGGAACGGGGCAAAAACAGGTTTAATTTCCAGCCACTCACTTGTTTACCCTTTTTTTGGGGGTTAAATCCTGTCATTTACTTCTATCAAAGTAACTTTAAAAAAAAAAACCTGACATGTGGTGGAAGTTGAAGCTCACCATCAAACGGTTTGTCGAGTTGGACCCAGTCTTTGTGGACAAAGTTGCAGTAGTCTTTTCCATGCCAGAAGCGGGTATTGCCAAGGAGCCCCACAACATCTGCTTGTGTGTTTTGAGCAGCTGTTGCAGCTACAGAAAGAAAAAAAAACCCGACAAAGCACAGGGAGCACAGTCATGGTCTATACAACAGCAAACACACCCTTCTGAGCAGCACAACATCACAGACATGAAAGCCAGAAATAGACTACTCAAAACACGATTAAGACAGACTGGCTTTCAGGAATAAAAAGATGGGATAGGAGAGATTAAATGTTTGAATATGACCTTCTGAGAGTGGAGGGGGAGAGACAGTATCATTTGCCAACTTTTAAAAATATCACTAACGGTAGTTTTGTTCTTTTGACCCTAATGACTTCAAATGGTAGAGGAGCAGAGCCATTTTACTATAAAATGAGATTCCAATTTTCTGTGATCAAAATTCCAATTAGGAGTTCCCCATTTCAGATCTCTAAGATATTTCCTGTAGTTTATCTTTGAGTGACCAAACCCTTCAGGCCTCCAATGGGAATTCCAGCATGCAAAGCAAAGATACAAACATCAGAGGGGTTTGAACGCCTGTGAAAAAAAGCTAATTTCTGTCTACTTACCAAATGTTTAATGTTTCCACATTTGGACTCAAGCCAGATATAAATAACCAAATGCTACAGGTAAATAAAGGAACGTGTAGCTATTTCTGGGTCCATGGAATGTCATCATTTTAGAGTTTCATTTGTAAACAATTGTGGTCTTGCTGCACGTTTTAGACACACACACACACACACACACACACACACACACACACACACGCACACACACACGCACACGCACACACACGCACACGCACACGCACCAAAAAAATGCCTGTGTGTCTGCATGTCGAAAGACTGGCTCTCTCCCTCTATTCTTATCCAGTACAACATTAATCCAACTGACTGCCATTAGTTTAATATGAACATAAAAAAAAACCCAGCATTATTGCTGATTAAATTTAGCTTTGAAGGTGCACACATGCTGACATTCGCGCAGGCAGACAATCACAGGGAAACATCAACAGGGAAAATGCACCGGATATCAGCAAGCACTATTATGCAGTGGAGAAAATGTTGATGCCCCTCCTTCTTTCCATTCATGAGCAGAATAAAAAGACTGGGCAGCACACAGCAAGGAAAGCCACACAATGATGCGTATAAAGCCTAAGCCACCATTATAGTCAAAGACACTTTAACTGGTGCGGTGGACACACACCCCTGTGCAGTGCATCACACAAGTGTTTTTGATGTAATGGAGAGAGTTTGCTCAGAAGCTTAGGCAAACAAGACGCTCCCCTGTTACAGCCCATTCATTATCAGCCCTTTTCACCGTGACGCCAGAAAAGTCCCATTTTGAAGGCATTGAATGCAAGTGTTTGGTGTTTGAAAGTGTCCGGCATCCCACTGAAAAGGGCCCATCCTGTCCTGTGGCTTGAACTCACCGGAGTGTGATAGGCCATGGGGTGAAGCCACCCTGAGCTCCAGCCATCTACTTGGTATCAAATGGAGTTGGCTGGATATGCTGTCTGACCAACCTGTGGGATACTACAGCAGGTGAGCCATTTAGAGTCTCCCGTAACAAGCCGCTGCAGTAGACTGGCTCACCGAGCGTGACGTCTGGCGGCTGCTACCAGGCAAGGACTGCTGTTGACTTAGACAGTGGCCATGATGGGCTTAAAGGGGCTACAATGCTACACGGATCCATTGACTTTCACTAGCTTAGCGACATATTCCCTCTTTTAACTTGTCTTAAAGCAAGACAACGCTTAACGTGAAAAATAAGACACTTTACCACCTTTATAAACCCCAGCCAACGATTTTAACTGTATTGAGCCCAAAATAGTGGCATACCCCTTTAAGGCAAGAGGGAGGCTAATGACGATAGCTATTAGGGTTATACATCACTTTTACCTACTCAGCAAATAATCTAGGACTCAGTTTCTTACTTCTTATTGACTGACGTCATGCCTTGTGAAATACTGAGTCAGGATACATCAACACCCGTTATTAATCACTAAACAGCATGAATATATGATAAAACTGGGACAATAATGTCAAAGAGCTGCACAGGAAGTGCAAAAGAGGTTGAGTGAGTTGGACCTCAGTGCTGGTTAGTTCTGCATTGCTATGTTAGTGAGAAATAGCACAGGAAGGTAGAAACAGCTGAAGCCATGGGAAACGGCACATGTGAAGAGTGAAGTTACGCTTGTGGTTAGTGGTGTTAGGACAAAGATGCTTTCTTGACAAACATCACACATTCACAACTACCACCCAAATGCTCAAATGGCGCAAAAATACTTTTTGGGCACTCACACCTAACAAAAACGCTGGTCAAACACGCCCACACTGGGACTTGTGGCTTTACAAATTAAGAAATAACCTCTCCAATCCTCTGGGGCTCTGTCTGTAAGTATGCATATTTATACCTACAGCATTAATGTGGACGTGTATGGCTGTGATACTGTATGTGTGGGTGGGCGTGTGAGATTTGTAAAGTATATACTTGGGTGTGTGGATGTGTGTGACTGGACTAGATTTTTTTTTTTTCGAGTACTTGTCTCAATGAACAAGCAATGCTCAATTTCGTTGTTGTTATTATAATGTTACAATAAAAACAAATAAAAAGATATTCTATTCTATGATATTCTATTCTATAATAATACGTATTTATTATTACAATTACTATATAATAATAATGACAACTATCATTATATTATATTTTATTTGGACTCACCCTCCTCCGTGCTGTCAACGCTACTGACACTGTCTCCATGCGTCAGGCCTCGCTTGTGCAGGTGTCTGCGGATGCTGAAGCGGGTCCTCTTGCCTCGGCCCTGGCCCTTCAGCTTGGGCTGGTCCAGAGAGTCCTGCACCAAGCCGCCGCCTTTCCCATTAGTGGCCGGGGTGCCGTTAGCCCTGGACACGGTGGGAGACGCCTCGCTCTCGGCCTGGTAACACAGTGAAACATGGCCCCTCGTATCAATGAGCTGTTACCAGAATGGCATTGACCAAGTTGTAATGTATTACTAACGGCCCTGTGCACTGCCATACTGGTATAATACTAGGGTAATAACGTTTCTCAGTGACTATTACCAGAGAGTTTATATGGGAAAAGACTTTGCTAAGTAGCTACATGGACAAAAGAGTACTTGGACAGAACAGTTCTGTGAAGAAAAAATAACAATAGCGACATAAAAATACTGTATGTACGATTGGTCTACAACCACAGAGCCAAATACACAAAACTTTATCCTTTTTGAAATTGTTGACTAAACAAAAGAAGTGTACAACAGGGCGGAATGTTCTTTCCACCTCCCTGTTTAAACATGATGATGAAATTGTACGTTTTGATACCACGTACAGTTAGAACAGCGCTCATCTGTGATGTGATAGCGGACGTGGATCACCAAAGAAATCAAATTCAAAATCACCTCTGTGTGCATGGCTCGCGTGACACTCCCAACATCAGTCAGGCGATGCTCTCGGTCATCCCAGCGTCCGTACGCCAGGTCAATACCTCCAACGAAAGCCACCGACTGGTCGATAACCAAAATCTTCTCGTGGTGGGCCCACAGGTACACAGAGGAGGACACGTGGTCTGGGTGCCTCATCACCTACAAACATTGGATACACACGATTGTATAATCGCATCATTGTTGACAGCATCAACGTCAGACATTTCCAGCAACTTGACATTTAGAGAACACTTTTTGGGAAATTTTATTTCATTTACCTTTTGGCTGACTAGAAATAATGTGTGAATGGTATTTAAGTCCATTTCCAAAATAGTGGGTGGTTGTTACAGTCTGTTGCAACATTTAAGATCTACTTCCACTGAAAACCAGTTTTACTCGCTCCTTTTCTAATACAGAGGGTCACCCCTAGTAACATACACGTGCTGCGCTTCCAAGTGGTGCGTCACCTCCACTGGCTGTTTTTCCCATTCACAGACACAATACAGAGCTAGGAGCACATCTGCTATAATAACACTCAAAATGGCTGATCCTTACAGTATCTTAATAGAAAAGCATCATGGAAACCTATACTGTAAACTACACCCTCGCAAATACTGATGTTGTGACATTTTCGGAAATTCAAATTTTTTGCATTGCATTGCATAATGCATTTTACATAGGTTTAAGAATTCACGTTTATAGTAGATGAAAGCACGTTTTAACATTAACAGTCATTTCCATTAATAAAAAGCAAAAGTAATGTTGTTTAAGTCATTTTGCAACAAAAATGCTTCATATGTAAAAATGACACGTGTGCAAGAGTAAGCCAAATATCTCCCTCTCTTTCTCTCTCTATCTCTCTATCTCTCTGTTATTTTACAAACATCCATACTGTGAGGCACCCATGCACAAACATTTACTCTGCCAGTGTGACGCCACATTCCATGCATAGCGGAGAGCTTCATGAGTTTCAGTGTGTGCGACCTTCTACCTTGATGTTTGGATGAAGGTGAAGGAGTGTCCGTTTGCTGTATTCACTATTGATTCCCAAGGCCAGCTCCACCTCTTTGTACAGCATGACAAAAATCTTCACGCCTTGTTGCTACACAAAAGCAAGACAAAGGAGCCATGGATGAATTTTAACGTCAATTGAGGGACATCACGCACGCATGCACGCCCGCACACACACAAGCACGTACACACATAAAATCAGGGCCATAAATTCCACATACAGTATTGGCTTTTGCTGAAATAGGAGAGCAGACAGACTTACTGCTCTGCGCTTTAAAATCCAGTCCAGGCGCCAGTAGTTTCCTTCAACGACCGGCCTCTTCAGGAAAATCTCAGGGCTGAGCCTGTGTTAAGAGGGAAGACATTTCAGCCATCAATCAATTGAATTGTCGGCACAACATGCATATTTAATAGTGATGTACCGAATCCTGATTGTTAAGGTTATGCTGAATACCAAATCCACCGCTTAAGATTTATCCGAATCAATCAAAAAGACAGAATCTGTACGAATCTGAAACAGAAACTTGGATTCGGTTCATTAGTGGTCTCCAAGGGGCGGCCCGTGGGCCAGATCCAGCCCGGCATGGCAAACATTTGGCCCACCATGAGATTGGAAGAAATGGTAAAACATATGTATGCTACCTGTGTCCATGGGCTATCTGTGACGGTTGGGCGATCTGTTTGTCCCTTAGCCTCATTCTGGCTACATAATATGGCCCTTGGGGAAAATAATTGGAGACTACTGCGGTACATCCATAATACTTAACACCTTCATATTAGCTCTCGCACAGCATTGCAAGGGGTTGCCTGTGGGTGATGCGCTGCACAACTGCACCAATTCCCATCCACAGACACAGGAGAAAACCAGACAACACAATACAACACACAATATATGCAAGCCCAAATGTACTATTGTGGAAGAAGCGTGATTCGGAACGTTAAATGGGGCGCCTCTTACTTTTCCTCCCCGTTTGAACACTTTGAATGTGTGCACACACTTGAATATAAAAATGAGTTTTCTTCTCCCATCTTTATGTTTATGCATTCAACTTATTTTAAAATGATTGATGATATCGCTGTTGTTGTTGCGTTCTAATTATGAAATATTAGATTAGATGACATCAAATTACTCTTTGCTGGCGCATTTATCCAAAGCAACTTAGTTACTTACAGGGTATTGGTTATAGTCACTGGAGTAATGTCAGCAATGCTCTAGGCCACTTCAGCCATGGATGGAGTTGAACAGTAGGGAGAGGTATGGGTGTGATTCGATTTTAAGTCCATCATTAGGTAATGGCTTATATATTCATTATAAGTATTATATGTGTCTTATACTGCCTACAAAGAATCAAATACCGGACAAAAAAAACATGGAGCATGGCAATCAAAAGGGACAGACAGACAGTGCTATTCTAGGCTTTTTAGAGTGAATGGGCATGGATAACACTGGCATTATTCCACTCATATTTTCTCCCTCTCTCTCTCTCTCTCTCTCTCACCATAGTGCTTGTACAAGGATGGACCTAGTTACTGATTTTTCCATTATGCCAAAAGGCGGAAACAAAGCCCTGCACTCTGTGCTCGAGTAACTGCGATTTAATCATTGCTGCGTACGGTCCTTTTCAACAGCTGGTTCTACCAGTGTCAAATTACTAAACGGTCACATAATAAAGGTCACTTGAGGCCTGTTGCTGAAAGTATCTTTCGATGCTCAGGCATGGTCATGGAAAGACAACAAGACCGTAATAGTTATGGAGTTTATCTTGGACTAAAAAGGTTGCAGAATAGATTCCATTCAATTCCCACAGAATTCAAATGATTTGGAGAGTATTATACTTGTGTACCTTCCAACATCCGCATTCTTGACTGAAGTACCTTTGTCAACCCCACATTGGTCAATGGGGACTGTTTCCGATAACACTTACAACACATAGTCCTGAAAAATGACATGACTTAAACAAACAACAGAGTCCCTGTTTACTAACCACCAGTCCGTGATGAAGATCTCTTCTCTAGCTTCCTCTAATGCGTTGGCCACATCCTCCATGTAGGTCTTCCCATTGACATACCTGTGAAAAGAAAGAAAACGGGCCACATGCATTTACACTGCATTACACTTGGCATATGCTTTTATTGAAAACCTCTTAAAATAGAGAACACAAATCACTCGGCTCTCTTCACAACAGAAAGGCACTTCAGGCTGTGGTGCGTACAGCACAGAGCATTTGTGGTTGTGACCAACCCTCCATATTGGAGTTATGTGAGGCAAGATGAAATAGGAAGGCCAGAACAAATCATGACAGATCCTAGTCCCCCCCACCCCTGAACTATCTGAGTTATTATCTTCTGAGAAATGGCATAAAAGTTTGAAAGCTTGCACCACCAGACTCCAGAGCAGTTTCTTCCACCAGGCGAATAGATCGTTAAATACATGCTGAAGACAGCAAAGGCACATTTTTCCCTTTCTCTCTCTCAGACACAGACACAGACACAGACACAGACAGACAGACACACAGACACACAGACACACACACAAACACACACAAACTTTGGAGGAGAAAAAAACACAAATAATGATAACCCTATAATTATATCCCTATAACGAGATGAAAAGAAATCTTGAATCTTGAAGTTCCAAAACTGATGTCATTTTGCAACAAAGCTCTTAATTTTCAAACAAATACTCAGATGCAGGCCCGTAGCCAGGGGGGGTTCGAGGGGTTCGTTTGAACCCCCCCTCCCATCCCCCACCCCCACTCGAACCCCTCAACTACGTTGCATCCCACTTTGACTGGAAGGTCATTTCATAGACAATAACTGTCAGATAGCAGTAACTGAGCCAACACTGGGCCGACACTATGTGGGGAGATAGCTCATTTGAAGCAATTCATGTCCATTTATGTTAAGAGTGGGGAGCAACAGACAAATTAAGGACAGCAACAACAGACTTGCGACAAACTTATAATGAATAAAGTATGTCTAAATTAAAATATTTTTAGTGTGCTCGTGTATTTTGGAAACATTGGAGCCGGGAGCCAAATAAAGTCCACTTTCGGGGCGAAAAGATCCCCCCCACCACAATGCTGGCTACGGGCCTGAGATGTCACCAATGTCACCCACCCCACAAGCCCCCACCCCCTCTGTGGTCCATGATGAGATCTTTCAGTCCCGAGGAGCCATTCCCTGTTCTGGGCTGAGTTTCTCAAAAGAGAAGTTGTCAGCCTGTTAGCAACTTCGGTAGTTGCCAATGGGAAAATGCATTGAAAGCAACGAAGTAGCAAATGTAGTAAGCAACTTTGGTTTCGAGAAATTCACCAAAGAGGTGCGAGCAGCAGGCCCCTGTTGAAGAGCGTGCCGGAGGACAGGGCAGGACAGGACAGGACAGGACAGGGCAGGACAGGACAGGACAGGGCAGGGCAGGGCAGGACAGGGCAGGACAGGACAGGGCAGGGCAGGACAGGACAGGACAGAGCAGGGAAGGATAGGACAGGACAGGAGGACAGGGTAGGGCAGGGCATGACAGGACAGGGCAAGACAGGATAGGACAGGAGAGGACAGGGCAGGACAGGACAGGAAGAGGGCAGGACAGGACAGGGCAGGGCAGGAAGAGGGCAGGACAGGACAGAATAGGACAGGACAGGACAGGACAGGTCAGGACAGGACAGGACAGGACAGGACAGGACAAGGAAGGGCAGGACAGGACAGGACAGGACAGGACAGGACAGGACAGGACAGGACAGGACAGGACAGGACAGGACAGGACAGGACAGGACAGGACAGGACAGGACAGGGCAGGACAGGGCAGGGCAGGGCAGGACAGGACAGGACAGGACAGGACAGGACAGGACAGGACAGGACAGGACAGGACAGGACAGGACAGGACAGGACAGGACAGGACAGGACAGGGCAGGGCAGGGCAGGGCAGGGCAGGGCAGGGCAGGACAGGACAGGACAGGACAGGACAGGACAGGGGTGGATTTCTCGAAACCAAAGTTGCTTACTGCATTAGCTACTTTGTTGTTTTCAATGCATTTTCCCATTGGCAACTACCAAAGTTGCTAACAGGCTAGCAACTTCTCTTTTGAGAAACTCAGCCCAGGACGGGGCGGCCTCTCCCATGCAGACACTATCGCATTCCCCCGCAGGGTCACGGGGAACGTCAAAGCTAGCGTTTCACTTTTCCCCCGCCGCGCCGTCTCTCTCGGGTTACTCTGGCGAAACGGAGACCCCGCGCTGGACACCCGAGGCCTCCGATGAGATGAGGGCTCTCTCTGATGAGGCCCTCGCCACCTACAACACTATGGGGCCCTCGTCACCTATAACAGTATGGGGACCTCGCCACCTACAACAGTATGGGGACCTCGCCACCTACAGCACTATGGGGCCCTCGCCACCTACAACACTATGGGGCCCTCGTCACCTATAACAGTATGGGGCCCTCGCCACCTACAGCACTATGGGGCCCTCGTCACCCACAACACTATGGGGCCCTCGCCACCTACAACACTATGGGGCCCTCGCCACCTACAACACTATGGGGCCCTCGCCACCTACAACACTATGGGGCCCTCGTCACTATGGGGCCCTCGCCACCTACAACACTATGGGGCCCTCGTCACTATGGGGCCCTCGTCAACTACAACAGTATGGGGACCTCATCACCTAAAACACTATGGGGCCCTCGTCACCTACAACACTATGGGGCCCTCGCCACCTACAACACTATGGGGCCCTCGTCACCTACAACACTATGGGGCCCTCGCCACCTACAACACTATGGGGCCCTCGTCACTATGGGGCCCTCGCCACCTACAACACTATGGGGCCCTCGTCACCTATAACAGTATGGGGCCCTCGCCACCTACAGCACTATGGGGCCCTCGTCACTATGGGGCCCTCGTCAACTACAACAGTATGGGGACCTCATCACCTAAAACACTATGGGGCCCTCGTCACCTACAACAGTATGGGGCCCTCGTCACCTAAAACACTATGGGGCCCTCGACGCCTACAACAGTATGGGGCTCCCTCACCCCTTCCAATTCGGGGCCCGCTTGACATTTTCACAAATGTTCGGGTCCCACCCCCGGTCCAATAAACACTAAAACTGAAATAATTATCCAACAGCAACACACACGCAAATATTGTTCAGATTTTTAGAAAATTATTTCAAGGCCCACTTGGAATAGCTTCAGGGCCCCGGCCCACAGTTTGAGAATCATTGACTTACGATATGGGTTGCAGGGTGGAGCTCGCACAAGGCTAACCACGGAGACCCAGATTCGAATCCCTACCCTTTTCCTACACCATCTCCTTCTCCCATCACTTTCTTGTCCAACACCTTCACTCAGATAAGACCCAGATTTGAATCCAGCCTGCGTCATTTCCCAACTACTCCATCTCTCTCTCTCAACCTCTCTATCACGCATCTCCAGCCCTACTCTTAACTTCTACCATAATCATAAAAGTAAAAAAAAGAAAACATTTTAAAAGCCCCTGAAATACACAAAAAAGAAGATCAGAGGTACGAGTCAGGTTGAGAAGAGGCAGGTGGGGGAAGGATCTGCACACTGCTTGCAAAAGGCTTTATTGGGAGTAGCATCGTTTCGATCATAGATCATCTTGAAGAAATAAATAAAGGGTCACACTTTCTATGAAGCCCACATCTATAGCGCATTATGAGCGCATTTATAACAACTTCTCATAGTGCATTATGACAGTTATAATGTATTATAAAACCCTTCACTGCCTGTAGTTTATAACCAGTCACAAGCACTCAAAACACCTTAAGGTTTATAATGCATTATAAGCTAGATTTATAGTTATTCATGACTATTGATATCATCCATCATGAAGCGTTATGATTGTAGTCATAATGCACTATGATTATGATATGCATTATAAGTTGTTATAAATGTGCACATAATGTGCTATAGATATGGGCTTCATAGAAAGTGTTACCAAATAAAGTCTTTTGCAAGCAGTGTGCATATCCTTCTCTACATCCTTCTACATACGCTTTTCTCATGGATGTGTACGCCCAGGCCCGCTGACAGCTTTGGCTGGGCCCAGGACAAATTTCTCTGATAGGGCCCCCCACTTAATACATTTAATACAACGAGGACCCAATCATGGGCCCCCCATCTCCCTGGGCCCAGGACAAGTGACCCCTTTGTCCCCCCTGTCGGCTTCACTGTGTACGCCCTCCACTACACTCTTCACTTTGGGGCGGGGGAGACTCACCACTTGGCTGGGGTGTCCGGCTGCTCCTGGGCAAAAGAGCCAAAGCGATGGTCGGTGAGGAAGGCGCTGCCATACTTGCGGACAAAGTCCTCGATGGCCTGCCCCCACCAGCGGGCATGCCGATAGCTGCTACACTTCAGCACCAAGGTCCTGCAGGCGGGAGGGAGGGAGTGGTGACAGGTGGAGGGATGAAAGATTCACCATTCAAAGACTTGCTACCGTTTATCACAATGGTTATCTTAACCAATACAAAAATAAATAGGTTTTCTGGATTGTGTTTAGAATAGTAATTGGTATAGTAATTGTAGATTGTAGTATTGCGATATTGTATTCCCATTCTGAAAAGAGCATGTTTTATTCTTCTACTTCTTTGAAAAAAACTTTTCATGCCATATGTTATACACTGTATTGGCAAAGACCTTAAATGGCTTACCTGTTTAAGTTGTCGATGCGCACTCCATGCTTCGTCTCCGTGTCTTTGGAGTCCATTTTGATGGCAAACTCCTTGTCCACCAGCATGACAAACGAAATGGCCCCCGAGTCCGGCTTCATGTACAGCAGAAATGAATCTTTCACAACCAGCCACCTACAGTGCAGAAGAGGAGTACAGATCAAACATGAGCCAACAGAACATCGTAAAAAACTCTGCAGTCTGCACTCCACCACACAAGAATGAGTGTCTGAGCACAGTGTAAAATACAGCATCTTTGAAAACAGGTTCCTGCACACGGCAAGAAAAAGTTTAATATATGTTTAATGTTTAAGCAAGAATATGTTTAATTCATAATATTGGCAAACCTGCTAATATATACTCAACCGGCGTCATTTAGTGAAGAAAATAAAAACTCTCGCCCACTCTACCTCAGAGTTATCTTAACTTGGTTTGTTTTCAAACAATCTTCTTGGAATACCTCCTTGGTTGGGAATTCAAATGTTCCACCTTTGCTCCGCCTGCCACCTTCTTTAAGCTATTTTGTGGCCGTTTGTCCAATGTGTTGCTGCTACGTGTGTGCATGCGATAACAGCATAGCAACATGCAGCTGTGCCACGCAAGCAGATGTCAAGTGCTTGAGGGGAGAAGTATTCCTTGAGGACTTTCCAAATATTTGTACGTGAATGTTTAATTTGTCCTGCGTGCCAAGAGAGTGGACACATCATCATTGAGCTACACAGATACGCAGTCACGATGAGCGTTAGTGTGCATACAGTACAAGACAGCATATAGGTCTCTGCACTATCCCATGTTGCCTAGATAAGAAAACACTCCAATTCAGAAACAGACATGGGGCATTGCACGTACCGTTTGGACCATCGGTAACACATTTTGCTGTGACCACAGCAGTTCAGGCCAGGGATCCGATGACCACCAGACCGCTTGTAAACAAAGCCCTCCCTGGAGAAACAACAAGACAGAGGTGAGTTTGCATGGAGGCGGTATAATCAGTCTGGGAATGAATAAATAACCCTCTTATGTAACAAGTGTTTTGCTCTTTTAGTCAAGCTGATCCAACAAGTCATCCTACAGCTGTATATTACATTTAGATGATGCATCAAAACATTTGAAATAAGTGAAATAGATGTATCAATAAAAACATTTTCTTACAAGCCTTTTGGTCCCAAATCATGAATGAAGGACAACTGACTCACATCAATGAACTCCGTCTACAAGGATAAGTAAAAAATAAAAATCAGAAAAGATCTAGTCTCGCGGCACACAGCTATCCGGTCGTAAAGATCACAAATCAAAAACCTTACTGTTGCATGGTAGCTTCTGTACAGTGGCATTTTCAACAGCTTATTCAAGTAATCCTCCAGTTGTTTCTGGAAAAGGAAAAATAACACCACTCAGTTTTGATTTACTTTTACTTCGATTCGCTTTCTACGATGACTGGCAATGGCCAAAGCCAATCAGATTCGCTTTCTACGATGACTGGCAATGGCCAAAGCCAATCAGATTAAAGGAGACGCACCCTTCTACTGGACACCTGCTCCTCTCTGAGGTCTTCCCCGCCTCCGCGTGGCAAGCTGGGCATCTCGCGTGCCAAGTTCCTGTTTATAGTCTGCCGCCGTTCTGTGTGACTGGACAGGGGAGCAAATTGCTACAGTCACCCCCTTGTGGGAAATCACATTCGCTTATCCAACTATTGCACAAGACTTTACAGTGCATTACATTCGTTTACAGTACATTAAATTACATTACATTTGACGCTTTTCTACAAAGTGCCTAACAATTGAGGACATAAGTCAGATCATACAACACTTGCAGGTACAAAGTGCACAGGAAATAAACAAAAGTGTTTTTCCCCCCTTTTTAAGTACATTAGCATAGGGTTCACTGCTATGCACTTCTTTGGAACTTAATCTGTTTTGAATAATTTCCGTGATCTTTGCAGATATCCGAATATGAATATGAACTGCTTGGACTATTAATAACAGAACTTTTTCTATGTATCCTAAATATAGAAGCCACTATTCCCATCCAGGTTTTGAAGTTAAAAAGGACCTAACTCAGCATGAAAAGTCTAAAACTCTGAAACAGGGTGCAAACCTTGCTACTTTTTGTGATAGTAATAATGGGCAACATTGACTGAGACACTTACAGTATGTTCTAGTACCAAACACTTCAAAACATCTGTTTCTGCCGATTGATTCATCCTCACTGTCCATTGTGCTAAAAGTTGAGATGAGTTACTGGCTAACAAAAATGCGATGGTGGATTGTAAAGCCTCTGAGGAACGGTTGGCCACCCAGTCAGGTGAGCAGAGCTGAAGCTGTGGGCAGCCGTGGCCTGATGGTTAGGGCATTGATTCTCAAACTGTGGGCTGGGGCGCACTGGTGGGCCTTGGAAGTATTCCAAGTTGGCATTAAAATCATTTTGTAAAAATCAAAATAATATTTGTGTGTGTGTTGCCGTTGACCATTTATGAATTGTCTTGTTTATTGGGTCAGATGTGGGCCCCGACCACTCGTGTACATTTCAAGTGGGCTGCAAGTCGCAAAAAGATTGGAACACCTGGCTTAGGGAGCTTGTTTTTTGGGATCAGAGGGGGATGCAGGTTCAAATCCCACCTTGACCTTTGATTTCATCAAAATCCCTTCATACATTTTTCAGTTATCCTGGAGTCAAATAGACAGACAAACAGACAGACAAACCAACACGACCGAAAACATAACCTCCTTGACGGAGGTAATAAAAGCATCAACTGAGTATAATGCATGGTGATGAGGCAGACCTGCGTGACGGCAGAGGGATGCGCATGAAGGTTTTGTACGTGCGCAGCTCTCGGTGCAGCTCCATGAAGTGCTTCTCCTTCCTCTTCACCATCCAGGTGAAGTTGCCATGCTTCATCTCGATCTTAAAGACAGCAGGGAGCACCTAGAGGTACAGTGAGACATCACACAATGTTGCATTTAGATGAAAATATTTGTTTCATACATGCACACGCACGCACATGTAGACACACACACACACACGAACACGCGCGCACGCACACGCACACATGCATGCACACACACATGCACGCACACACACACATGTACGCACACACACACATGCACGTGCACACGCACACGCACACGCACACACGCGCACGCACACGCACACGCACACGCACACACCTTTCTTCCATGTCATTTTAGCAATCTTGTCCATAAGAAATGGAGACATATTCTACTAACGACTGAAAATGCAAAACCCAGGCACTGCTTTTCCATGTGAATTTGTGGTTCACACTATGGGAAGACTGGGCAGTCTGAACTGAGTCAGTTAGCATGCTAATTCTAAAGGAGATCCGGCCAAACTAATTATGCATTGCCCTTTCTTCTGTTCTTTGAGCTGTTCTCTTAGTCTGTGGATGTTCTACTTACAAGCTAGCAATTTTCGTTGTCCGACTCAGAGAACAGCTGGGAGCACAGGAGAAAGGTAAAACTCAATCATTTAACTCAAAGGGAGGTGTAAAATGAGCTCATTTCCAGAAATGCTACAGCATGGCTTTAAGTAAGAGCCCATTTAACCTCTCTGACCTTGGAGACGCTCCGCTGAGTGGTCACATTGAAGCGGTCCTGGGCTATCCGGGGGCGTTCCACCTCCAGGATCTTGGCGGAGATGGCCAGCGAGGCCAGGAAGACCCGAGCCTCTGGCTCCTTGAAGCCGGTCGTCTTGTAGATGGCGACGAAGGGGATGCGTTTGTCTGCCAAAAGAAGGACACAGTCATTCAACCATTGTTGTGTTAATTCATTCATTCATTCCTTCATGTACATACATATTCTGCTTAAGGAAGAAAAATCCGCACTCACAAACTGCGTCTCATTATTTATTTATATTACCACCATGTCCAAAAAGCAAACGCGTTTCGGCTATCAAGCCTTCATCAGTGCGTGGTACCATACATATTATGCACACACACCAAACTCATTCCTTCATGTACCTGCACATACTACATATTCTGCACACACACCAAAGTCATTCGCTAATTATTAATAATCTCGAAACACTGTAACATCAGCCATCCTCCCTAGAGGAACTAATGGTTGGTTTCTCGTTCCATGGACATATAACACTTACATTTTAAATTCTGCTCCATCATGCATTGATGACCACTCACATTTTTGGCGCCATGCACAATCCAACACCTCCATATGGGTGAAAACCCCTCAATAAACAGACAGAGCATTGCAATTGGAGGACAGATTTCATGGCCCAGATATGATTTTCTCTTATGGTGCGGTGCTAGACCAACGTGCTAGATTTTGACCCACCTATAGGTTGCTGGAATCACAAACAAACACCTACTCAGCTTTTAGCTGTTGAACCTCAAGCAATTTAGAAGGCAATTTAGTTACTTTACTAAACGTTTATGCTCCTCCAGGCAGTGGATGGCAGTTTTACAGGAAAATGTTTGATTTGATGACAACTAAAGCGCAAGGGGTGGTCATTTGTGGAGGGGACTTCAACACACATCTCCAGCCATCGCTAGATGTCTCAAATGGTAAGTCTGAGACAAAACCTATTAGTAGAAGAATGGTTGACTTAATGAAGGAACTGGGTATTATAGATATATGGAGAGAATTACACCCTACAACCAGAGACTATACCTACTATTCAGAACCTCAACCAATATTCCCAGATAAATCACCGGACCCCTGGGAACCAATGTATCTGCTCCATCATGCATCTAATTGCTGCAGTGCCCACCTGGGTTATTGCCATCGTGCCCGTCAAACACCTCCTCCCCGTCGCCCATGTCGAGTTCTCGCGTGTCCAGGTTCTCCATGATCTCTGTCATGTCCGTGGCCACCAGCTGTAGCGTGCTACTCGTGGGCTCCGCCTGGCGCAACATGGCCAACACTCAGCCTGACGGCCTGGCTCTCCTGGAAAACACAGGAAGCAAGGATGCTGTTACGCTCAAGATGTGTAGAGAAATAAGCAGGTGTCTGGACCCAAATAGAACAGTTCAAAAGATGAGAGCATATTCCCACACTGAAAAGACACAAAGGTCAAGCACAAGGAGGTTTTTTTCCCATTATTTTGCTGACAGCAGAGTAGAGCAGACATTTCAGGGATCTGCCGTCATCAGTGCCCTCTCTCTCACCAAAATAATAAAACGCATTGGGCTTGACCTTAGTGTCTTTTTCAGTGTGCAAACCTGCTTTCTCCTGTAAACAAACACACACACGAGCCCTCTCTCACGCCTTTCGTAAAGTCTTCACGAAAATAATAGATTAATTTTCGTGGTGCATTCACGTTATTGCCCGCCTTTTGTAAAGTCTTCACGAAAATAATAGATTAATTTTCACGCTGCCTATTCACTTGAATTGCCCCACTGCTGCTATGGTTATCCAAGCGTCTGCAGGGGCGGGGAGGGGGTGCTGCTGACAGAACACTGCTGATACACTCGGGACTCACTAATTCGACGCCCTTTCGGTACTTACGCCTTATGTCCCCTAAACCTAAACCTAAACCTAACCCTAACCTTAACCCTACTTAACCCTAAACCTAACCCTAACCCTAACCTTAACCCTAACCTTAACCCTAACCTTAACCCTAAACCTAACCCTAAATTGCTTGTTTGAAATGTTTGATTACCATGTGACGGTAGGCTACCGAAAGGGCATCAAACTAGTGGGTCGCTAGGCAACAGTCGGGCAATTCAAGTGAATAGGCAGCGTGAAAATTAATCTATTATTTTCGTGAAGACTTTACGAAAGGCGGGCAATAACGTGAATGCACCACGAAAATTAATCTATTTTTTTCGTGAATACTTCACGAAATGAGTGAGATACGGTTGCACACACACACACATGTGCACACACGAGAAAGCATTAGCACACAAGTGCAAGTGCACACCATCCTGTCTTGTGCACCATAGACTTTTAAATGTATGCACAGACACAGGATAAGAAAGTTACATGAGTGCTGCATGTAAGCACTTAATGGATGGTGTAATATGGGTTGCGCACCGTGATATGCAGGTTGTGTTGACACACAACAAAGCCAGAACAAAAAGATACGTTCAGTCTCAAATTACAAAGGCTGCGATGCTAACCTTGTGGGAGCACATACAGAGAGCACATTTTATAAGTGAATGATGGGTGATGCCATACATTGAACCTATCATCAGTAGTTAAGGAAGTAATCCACAAGTTCAGAGTTGGAAATAGACAATGTTGATTCATCTCCCCCATACAATTTACAAGTAAAACAAGAAGTCTTCTCTCCAGTCATCCACCCCCCCCCATCAGACTTGCCGTCTCAGAGGATATTGCACAACTTGAGTAGAAAAAAATCTGAGTCACTAAACATGGCTTCGCACTGCACCAGAGGGGTCAAAAGTAAAATTGAAAGAAAATGTATGGTGTAAGTACCGGTACAACACAGCAAATTATACTACATAGAGGTTGCACCAGCTATTCCAAATGCACCCAGAGAGGTAGATAGGCTGAAGCACACACTACAATATGCAGGCACCCCATGGGACCTAGTTAATCACTCAACTCATTCACCCTAATCACTCGGCTACTAAATTAGGCAAGCAACCAAAAATATTTTTGCTTGGCGTCTAACACGGCCCTGTATTCACCATAGATAGATCACCTCAACAGGCCACAAACTCAGCCCACCAATCATAATGCAAGGTTTATTTCCACTCCACTTGAATCTTTGAAGGTGGGCGGGGCAAGAGGAGGGTTAGGCGGGCACAACTGCACGATGGATGGTGGAGACAGGAGAATGGCTACGGCTGATAAAAAGTGGTGTTTTTGATTGGTGTTAGGAAACTAAAGACCCCAGTGTTGCCAGATTGGGCTGTTTCCCGCCCAATTGGGCTGCTTAGGATGGAAGTGTGCGGGTAAAAATGGCATTTAGCAGAAAAACCCGCCCAATTTTTGGCATAGACATCAATAGAATTGGGCGGGATTTTGTGCTTCTAGGCGGGTTTTGAGCATTTTTGGGGCTGGAAATCATCAGCCTCATCTGGCAACCCTGAAAGACCCCTGCCCCCCCTCTAGCTCCTGACACTAGTCTGCAATAACGTGGTAGTAGGAGTGTGCGACAGGCAACTGTTGAGTGGAAATGTGCGTCGGATGTTGCCTGATTCATAGACTTCAGATCACGTACCGCGATTCTGGTCTGACCAGGACTATAACGATTAGTGTTTCCAAATGGCCTGGTTAACCTGCCTCCCTCGGCTAGCTACTGTTCTTAGTCCCAATAGAACGTCTCTGCTTAAACCCCGTCACTGCCTTGAACACGCCTCTACCCAGGACGGTTGGAAATGCTCAGTTGATTGGTTCCAGACAAAGTGGGTGGAGTTTCCCGCTGTGGAGGGAACGGAATCCTCATACACAAGCTCCTGGCCCTAGTGTGTGTAGCTGAGCCGAAGGTGTTGCGTCACCGCTAGGGCGGAGCCCGGGTATGTCGGATGCTAGTTAAGTTGTCAAGGAGCTGTGATGAGCAGAGTCACATAGGGGACCAGCTTGGTCACTGAGCCTTTCACCTGCGTGCTCTTTTCCACGCATGCAGTAGTGGGAAAAAAATCCAGACACGAACAAAGTAACAGTAAAATCCTGAGGTACCATCCAACTGACAAAGACAGTCCCGAAATCCTATGGAGAGGGTTCCAAAGCCCGCTCAGACTCCAGCTAGCTTACTGCTCGCCACTCACTCCGCTGCAGCCGGCTGTCCAACACCACAAAACCACAAAACCACAACCTCTGACCTCTGCTTAAACCCTTTTGCAGTTCTGGGGACGCCAAGATCAAGAGGCATCCTCGTGTGGTGTGGATGTGTTAGTGTGCTGCCTAACCTAAGTGCACCCACAGCCTCAGCTATCTGAATCGTGCAAGTCCAGACCATAAACTTTGCATGCTTTAGTCTGGCTTACTCCATCACGGCAGAATGTTATATTTAAGTAGGTTCACTGCCTGCTAATGACACTTCCCCTTGATCTTTGGGATCAGAAATCTGTGAAAGGAACACTGACCCTTGGGACATGAAATCTGTGGCAGATTGAAATGAGAAAATCCTAAGAGAACAAAAATTGGAACATAAGATTGTGAAAACAGAGCTGTGGAAATATCAGCAATCACAGAAAGAACACAAAATCCGCGAAAGTCTCACAGATTTTGTGTCACAATGATTCATGTCACGGAATTCTGTGAGATCATGTTGTTGAGTATGACAACAAAGCACCTGTATCCTTGTGTTGTAACCCTGTGTCACACAGCATAAAGGGCCGTACACACACATCGCTTCTATTTACTAGCTTCTCGCTTGCTCGCCTACTCGCCACTCTTTCATGGAACGTTCGCTGAAAGTTCCCGCGGCTTTAACTGCCAATGAACAGGCGAGAAGTACCGAACTCTGCCTTCCAATTGGTTACTCGCTTACTCGCCTCGCTCGAAGACAAAATATTTTTAACTCGGGATCCGCCCACATCGCATCGCTTGTACAGTACTCGCCTACTCGCCTGCTAGTCTCGCTGGAACACATTGACATTCTATTGAGTTCATTCGCTGAGCGAGTAACTAGCAGCGACGTGTGTGTACGGCCCTTAAGGCAGGTGACATGACATCAGGTGTGCCATCTGTGTGTGTGACAGGTCAAGCACATGGCACATCTTGGCCTCTTACACAGCCTCAGGGACACTGCTGAACTCATCATCAAACACAATTTGGTACCTCAAAGAGAGATGGACAATTTCCTACCTAAAAATGTTGTCTAGAGTGATACATTGCTAGATACTGTATTCTGGAATCTGAGCAGTATACTGTACAACAGGCATCTGCGCTTAGGCCAATCTGTGCCCTTCGTTAAATTCTAGGCAATTCTGCTCAATTTTAGGTAATGACATTGGTTTCCCCGACCATGTGGATGTCAGCTTACAACTGTTAAGATGCTAGGTCACAGACTAGACATCACACTAACCCTTTCAATCCACACGGGGGCACTGCTTGACCGTTTGGAATGTGGCTCCCATAAAAGGGGTCACGGGGTGAGTCAAAGGTCAGCGAACTAGACCTTTCCGGGTCGGCAGGTAGGCTAACAGAAGTTAGCCTGAGAGCGTTGGCAACGCAGAAGATCATTCGCCGGAAAACTCAGGTCTGGGATTAAGCCCAGGTACAATGGACTTTACGGGATTTCCAGGAGTGCACCGTGTTTCCCCCCCTTACCTTTGAACGTGGAGGAGAGCCCGTAGGTCGACGGGAAACCGCTTGCGCTGGCGGCATCTGCGATCG
Source organism: Engraulis encrasicolus (assembly GCF_034702125.1). Lineage (NCBI taxonomy): Eukaryota > Metazoa > Chordata > Actinopteri > Clupeiformes > Engraulidae > Engraulis > Engraulis encrasicolus. Next base: position 14,628,399 of record NC_085865.1, on the reverse strand, counting down.
ATGCACCGATGCCCGATTCCCCAGGTAAGTGGTGCCCCCGACACGCATCCAACAGGTTAGATAACGTACATACTGCCGAACACGTTAATGCATACATAAATGTTAGGAGTTAGAGGGCGGAGTATCTAACATCCTAATAGTGTGGGGGCTCATGCCGGGATTTGAATGTTTGTTTTGGGGTCGTTGGTTTTGTGTAGCATGCGTTGTTCGGTCAATGAGTTACTGTTTGTAGCATTTGGTAGCTAGCCAGCTGGTGTTGAAAATGTCCGTGTTTGACGCGGAGGCCTTTATGGAGGAAGATGTGTCGCGACCAAGACTGGTTAAGTTAACGAGGCCAAAATTGCTGAAGCTGGCGGAATTTTACGAAATTGAAGTTGAGCCTGATATTCGGAAGGGCGATCTTGTTAATAAACTGCTGGTGGAGTTTGGAGTGGACGACCAGGAAGTGAAAGCAGCAAGGGAGAAACTGTTGCGTGAAGAACAATATGCAAGAGAAAAACAACTACGCGAAGAAGAAGATGCCCGGTTGGAACGCGAGGCACAGCGAAGGGCTAGAGAGTTTGAGCTAGCCCAGAGGGAGAGAGAGGAGAAACAAAAATTAGTGCTAATGGAGATTGAACATTCCAAAATAAAGCAGCAGGAAAGTCAGCGTCAGCGCGCACACGAGGTCAGGTTCGATCTTGAGAAATGTTTCAAACTAATGCCGCGGTTCTGTCCTGAGCAAGTGGATGCATTTTTTGATACTTTTGAACGCATTGCGGCAGAGCGACAGTGGCCCGAAGACGAGTGGGTGACATTGGTGCGTAGAGAACTAACGGGTAAGGCCCAAGAAGCATATGCAGCGTTAAATGCTACTGTGAACGATTATGCCTCCGTGAAAAAAGCTATATTGCGAGCATATGAACTTGTCCCTGAAGCTTACAGGCAGCAATTTAGGTCTGAAAAATTACAATCTGGGCATACGTATGGGGACCTGGCCAGGCAACAAGAATTGCTGTTGGATAAATGGCTCAGAGCAAGTGAAGTATACACCTATCAGGAGATTAGGCAGCTTATGCTTTTGGAGCAATTTAAAGCGAGTGTACCACGCCATATTGAAGTACATCTCAATGAGCAGATGGTAACAACTGCCTCTAAGGCTGCAGAGGTAGCAGATAACTATGTGTTAATCCATAGGGAGGCGGGACAGGATAGAAGTTCATGGGGGGCAGCTTCGTGGCGGCCTGGTGCTTCGGCAGCTCGGCCAAGGATTGACCCACCAGGCTCTGCTAGGACACAGGTGAGCCCTCGGTTGGGTAGGGCGTCGTTTGCCACTGACGAAATCAGGTGTCATTACTGTAAGCAATTGGGCCACATTAAGTCACGCTGCCCACTCCCGTATAGGAAAGAGGAAGGTACTGGTAAACCAGTGACTCTCGTCCTGCCAGGCTCAATGCAGAAACAGGAGGAGACAAGCAATGAGGTGTCAACAGTAACCGATCCTCTGTTCAAAGCGTTTGTGTCTGAAGGCTCAGTGGCGCTAGCGGATGGGGAGCCTGAGTCAAGGGTGACTATACTAAGAGACACTGGGGCGGCTCAGTCTTTACTGCTTGCGGGGGTCCTGGAATTACCTGAGAGCTCATCATTGAAGGCAGCTGTGCTCGTTGAGGGAGTGGGCGGGGAATATGGTGCCGTCCCACTTCATAGGGTGTTTCTGAAGTCCCCATTGGTGACTGGTGTTGTTACAATTGGGATAATGACCTCTCTTCCAATTAAAGGAGTTACACTGTTGTTGGGAAATGACCTAGCGGGTAGTCAGGTCAGGGTGGCGCCGGTGGTATGTGTCTCGCCTTGTGTTAGCCCTGAAACTGAGGCATTGGAGAGGGAATTTCCGTCTGTGTTTCCGGCATGTGTGGTGACGCGGGCCAGGGCAAAGGCAGCAGCACCGAAGGTGGTCGAGACAAAATCTGGCGGCGTGCTAGGGTTTCAAGAAGATGGACCTGGTCCTTGTGAGTTGAGTGCGACAGCTCTTATCACTGCCCAGAAGGAGGACCTGGCGCTGTCTCAGTTAAGGGAGGGAGCTGCAGATGTTGAAGAAATTAAGATGATGGCGGAAGGATTCTACATACAAGACGATGTCCTGATGCGTAAGTGGCGCCCCCCACGCAGACCAGCCTCAGAGGACTGGACGGTAGTCGAGCAGGTAGTGCTGCCCCTTAGGTACCGTAAGGAGGTGATGCGTTTGGCTCATGAAGCTGCTATGGCTGGACATTTAGGTGTGGGGAAAACGGAGGAGAAAATTATGAGACATTTCCATTGGCCTTGCATGCATAGGGATGTAGTTGAGTTTGTGCGTTCTTGTCATGCGTGCCAGGTGTCGGGGAAACCAAACCAGAAGATACCTGTTGCACCCCTTAGCCCTTTACCTGTTGTGGTCGAACCTTTTTCTCGTGTTGTTATCGACTGTGTGGGGCCCTTACCAAAGACTAAAAAGGGAAATGAATACTTGCTTACGATCATGGATGCAACCACTCGCTTTCCCGAAGCAGTGCCCTTGCGGAATATTAAAACACGACCGGTGGTGGAGGCACTGCTCCAGTTTTTTTCGCGTTTTGGACTACCGAGAGAGGTGCAGTCGGACCGGGGCACAAACTTCACGTCAGGGGTGTTCCAGCAGGCTATGGTGGAGTTGGGAATAGAGCAGGTCTTGTCTTCTGCTTATCATCCCCAATCCCAAGGGGCTATTGAGAGATATCATCAAACCTTGAAAGCAATGATACGGGCTTACTGTGTACAATTCCCGGGTGACTGGGACTGTGCTATTCCGTTTCTCCTTTTTGCCATCCGGGATTCTGTAAATGTCTCTACAGGGTTTACTCCTTTTGAGCTGGTTTACGGGCATGAGGTGCGGGGGCCGCTAAAGATGGTTAAAGAGCAGTTTCTTGGGGCAGGAGGGGAGGATGACTTGTTGCAGTACGTATCTTGTTTTAAGGAGCGTTTGACAGCTGCATGTGAGGTAGCCCGGGAGAATTTGGGAGTGGCCCAGGCCCGTATGAAAGAGCAATATGACAGAAAGGCAGTATGTCGGTCATTTAAAGTGGGGGAAAAGGTGTTAGTGCTGAAACCGATGAGAGGAGGGGGTCTGGGTGCAGCGTTTGTGGGGCCTTACACTGTGGCGAAGAAAGTAGGGGATCGAAACTATGTCCTAAATACTCCTGATGGTCGCAGGAAGACGAGGCTTTGCCATATCAATCTGTTGAAACCCTACCATGGCCGGGACGGGGCAAGTGTGGCTGTGTGTGTGTCTTCGGACCTAGGGGGGGGGGAAGAAGACGACATGATTGAGGTGGAGCCGGTGTCTGCACACTTGGGTAATGTGGCAGCCTTAAGTAAGCTGGAAGAGAACCTGGGGCATTTGTCTTCTGACCAGCGAGATGAGGTCTGCACTCTTTTCCGCCAGTTTAGTGACGTCTTTAGGGATCGCCCGGGGCGCACTGCTCTGGTCGAGCATGAGGTTCAGGTGGGTGGAGCGGTGCCTATCAAACAGCATCCATATAGGCTCTCTCCATATAAGTTGTCACTGGTTAAGGAGGAACTGACATACATGCAGGAGATTGGGGCGGTGGAGCCAGGGCAGAGTGAGTGGAGTTCACCGGTGGTGCTGGTTCCTAAGCCGGATCAATCATGGCGGTTGTGTATTGATTATCGCAAGGTAAATCAGGTAACCCAGACTGATGCTTTTCCCATACCTCGGCTAGAGGATTGCATTGACCGCATAGGCCAGGCTCGGTACGTGTCAAAGATTGACCTACTGAAGGGTTACTGGCAGGTACCACTTTCTGTGTCGGCCAAACAAGTTTCTGCGTTCACCACCCCAGACGGTCTGTATGTGTGTAATGTTCTGCCATTTGGAATGAAGAATGCACCCGCTACCTTTCAAAGGTTGATGGGGAGGGTTATAGCGGGGCTAACCAATGTGGTTGTGTACATTGATGATGCTGTGGCCTACAGTGACAGCTGGCCCGAGCATGTGGGACTTTTGCAGCAGGTATTGGAGCGGCTACAACAGGCGGGGTTGGTGGCGAATCTCGAGAAGTGTGAGATTGGGAAGGCTCAGGTCACCTATTTGGGGCATGTAGTGGGGCAAGGGCAGGTGCTGCCGAGAAGGGCAAAGATTCAGGCGATTGTGGATCTACCCACTCCTAACACACGACGGCAAGTGATGCAGGTGTTGGGGATGTGTGGGTTTTACCGACGTTTTGTTCCAAATTTCTCCACTGTGGCAGAACCATTGACGAGTCTTTTGAAGAAAGGGGTGAAGTTTGTGTGGACAAGTGGGTGTGAGAAGGCATTTAATCAGATTAAGGCTATTCTGTCATGTGAACCTGTGCTGGCGGCCCCGAATTTCAGTGTTCCCTTCAAGTTAGCAGTGGACGCCTGTGACGTGGGAATAGGGGCGGTGCTGTTGCAAGCTGATTCAGCGGGGCTGGACAAGCCTGTCGCATACTATTCCAAGAAATTGAACCGGCATCAGAGAGCTTACTCTACCATTGAGAAGGAGGCATTGGCTCTGGTGTCGGCGGTACAACATTTTGAGGTTTACTTGTCGGGGTCGCCTGCAGATGTGGTGGTTTATACTGACCACAACCCGCTTACGTTTCTGGCCAAGTTCAAGACTGCAAATCAGAGGGTGTTTAGGTGGGGCTTGGTACTCCAGCCGTTTAGCCTGGTCATCAAGCATGTGGCTGGTAGGGCAAATGTGGTGGCCGATTCCTTGTCTAGGCTGCTTCCGAAGGGAGATACTTGAGGTGTTGATGGGTCTCAGGACCTAGGTGCGTAGTAGTCTTTTGATGGGGGGAAAAAGGGGAAAAATAAATAAAAAAATTACAAAAGTTAGGAAGGAAAAAAAAAAAGGGGTAGATTTATTTTTTTTGTTTTTTTTCTCTTGTAAGGGGGGAAGGATGTTAAGATGCTAGGTCACAGACTAGACATCACACTAACCCTTTCAATCCACACGGGGGCACTGCTTGACCGTTTGGAATGTGGCTCCCATAAAAGGGGTCACGGGGTGAGTCAAAGGTCAGCGAACTAGACCTTTCCGGGTCGGCAGGTAGGCTAACAGAAGTTAGCCTGAGAGCGTTGGCAACGCAGAAGATCATTCGCCGGAAAACTCAGGTCTGGGATTAAGCCCAGGTACAATGGACTTTACGGGATTTCCAGGAGTGCACCGTGTTTCCCCCCCTTACCTTTGAACGTGGAGGAGAGCCCGTAGGTCGACGGGAAACCGCTTGCGCTGGCGGCATCTGCGATCGATGCACCGATGCCCGATTCCCCAGGTAAGTGGTGCCCCCGACACGCATCCAACAGGTTAGATAACGTACATACTGCCGAACACGTTAATGCATACATAAATGTTAGGAGTTAGAGGGCGGAGTATCTAACATCCTAATAACAACATACATCTTGTGAAAATATAGCTACTGTAAATGACAAAAACACATATGGCAAAAAACAAAGGCAAAAGCTCACATGGTTCATGTAATACTTAAAGTATACTGAAAACTTAAGAAAGACAGATCTCACAGACCACTACATCTACTGTACAGTGAACTGGCAACTGATGGATGATTTGTATTCAGGGATTTATAACAATCATCCTGCTCTTGTCTCACATTGTTTGTGCAATAGGCCATAATACAATTCATCATACGGTTATTATTAGGCATTTAAATCAGATTCTGAAAGGCAATCAATTCCTGTCTACTACCAGACAGGGCTGAAAAGAGTAGATAAAGAGAAAACAGGCATGCATGAGAATAAATAGCCACAGCCTTGTCACTTCTCTAAACACACACTGAGAATAACTTCTTCCAACTACTGCTAGAGGAAGACAGAAGTATGTGGACCAATACTAAGAAGAGTTGAAGGATGATAGCCATTGAAATATAAACATGACCATACAGCTAAATTAAAAAGGCATAACTCCACAAACAATAAGTGAAATGAAACTGAATGTCAACAGACCTCTACAGGAGGTTCATCACCGACACAAATCCAGCTCTGAAAAGCCAACACCCATAGTGGTGTTCATCTGGTTTGGTAACATTGTTGAGAAGCTTTCCCTGTCCACCTACCAGCATTTTACCCAACAGCATACTGTAAGCACCAGTGAGGTCTGCCCAACCATTTCATTAAATGGAACAAGAATAACAGGGTTTATACAGCTGCCAGTTCAAAAGAACATTCAAAAACCTTCCACCACAGTATACTATTTGTATGTATTTTGGTGAACACTAAATCTGTTCTTACTTAAGGTTTTTTTTTCAGCAAGACCACCACAGTGATTAAGACTAAGATTTCGGGACTGTGTTTTGTGTGTGTGTGTCTTGTGTGTGTGTGTGTCTTGTGTGTGTGTGTGTGTGTGTGTGTGTGTGTGTGTGTGTGTGTGTGTGTGTGTGTGTGTGTGTGTGTGTGTGTGTGTGTGTGTGTGTGTGTGTGTGTGTGTGTTGTGTTTGCAGGAGAGCCAGGCCTGCAAGTTGAAGGCCTGCAACTTTTGGGGGTTTGTGGTGTGTGTGTGTGTGTGTGTGTGTGTGTGTGTGTGTGTGTGTGTGTGTGTGTGTGTGTGTGTGTGTGTACATGCGTGTATACATGCATACATTTATAGCCCAATAAGCCACTGGGAGACCCACTTAAGAGACGGCCCACACCTGGTTTTCATCAGCACTCTGGCTGGGCAGCACTACGAGACCATGCCCAATCTCTGATTATCACATGAAAGATTTTCCCTTTGGGTTTGGGTCAGACCTAACCTGATTTACATCATCTGGCTAAGTTCAGCAACTACACACGGGGCGTTCCCTTCCCTCCCCTCCCGCACCCCAGAGGGCAAGAGTCAGGTGAGGTCAGACCAACTTCCCCCAAAATTAATACCTGTAGCAAAGTAGGAAACTCTGCGTTAACAAACAGCCTTTCATTTGTGGCATGCGCGGACGGCCTGGTGGTGACTGGGTAAGCTGTGGTCATGCAGGACTTGGGGCCACATTAAGCCACAAGGGAGGCGGCCCCATCTTTTCTATCTGCCTGTAATGGTCAATCTCTTACCAATGCTGATGTACAACGAACCAACATTCGGGGTCACCACAAAGGAGGTCAGTCAAGGGATACAGTTCAAATAGGTGTGTAATCTTGGAGCGCGTCTAAACTACTAAAAACATTACACTGCAAAAGGATCTTATAATGGAGGGAAACAATCACGCTCCACTGAAGTAAGAGATTACAAGGCAATGCAAAGAGACAAGTTAAGAATACATGGGAGTGTGGAATGAGGGGGTTTCAAGATACTAAATATGAATCAGACATTAATGACATTGCTGATGATGGCTGACACACTGGAAGAACTAAGCATATCTTCAGCTGGGCACATTCTACAGCATCCAACAAAGGGCAAAAAAAGTGTCAGGCAACACAATGCACGACTTACACAGGAGAAAGTCACACGAGAAAACAGAGCAATAATCTCACTTCTTCTTTGAACTCAGATGATGGTCTCAGCGTGTGCAGGCCAAATAAAGCCATGCAACACATACTGCAGATGTGCTGACCACTAGATGAGATGAAATTCATAGAAAACAAAGGTGAGTATTCTCACTCATTAAACTCTCACTCACTCATTAAAAAGAGGGCAATGGACGGAGCAAGTCCAGCAGCTACTGTACATCATGAATTTAATCTAACTGCATAAAATACAATGTCAAGGCGGCACCCTTTGCACACACACACACACACACACACACACCTGTGCAGATGAAATGAAACCCTGTGTGAGGCTCAAAGTGCATCTCTGGGGAGACATGGATACAGATGGCTACTGTTACAAAGCCGCCTGTTTATGTAAACATTAAAATGACATAGCATAGCATATGCAAATGGTCTGCTTGGGTTTATCACGTCACTCACCTCACCCAGGATTCATGATCGTAGCAGGCTGCTTTCTGCTCGGGGCATAGCCAAGAGCTGAGAAGAACACACCATGAAATATGCACTTTCATGGTTTTAAGCCAAAATGAATACATCAGTGTTTCCCACGTATAGACCATTCTGCGTCGCTGCAGCACAGAATAAAAACAGAGCGCCACAAATTGATCAACAGCCGCCACATAAATGTCAATGGAGGTGCACACATAGCACTTGCAAAAGCACTGCTTTTTTTGCTTGTAGCCCTACACACTGCTACTGAAATTGTGGGACAAACTGTAGCTGCATGCACCTGAAAACACAACCACAATTCCATTATTGGCGGTGGTGGTGGTATGCAAAGCTAGGCCAAACACATTTGAATATTTTTTTCTAACAGTTTTTCTGAAGACTTTGCCTCCCTTTTGTCTCCCTGAAAATCCAAAAACGCTGTCCAAATCCAAATGTATGTGTAATTCTTGCCAATATTCGAGACTTTATGATTGGGGTTGGCACACCAGATGTTTCAAGCAGGGTTTTTCGGCCACAGCCAAGTAGGTCAGCCACGGTCAAGTGAGTCTTCATTCGCCTTCAATGACTAATTCAAGAATTGGTTGGCTTGTTAAAGGCACACTATAAAGGTTTCAAGTTCATTAATCATGTTCAGTCTTGCCTTCCAAGACACCACAAACTCTGGCTGGCCCACAGGTGCAGCACTGATGAGGAAAACTGAACTGGGCTTTATCAGGCAGCAGAGCAGTAAGCAAGGCTTCAAAGTGGACAGCATATCTTCAAGAGGGGCTGTCCTCAAAGAGGCCTGAGTATCTATTTAAGCTCCATGTCATGTATTGAGACGAGACCAGACTGCCAAATATGGATGCAGATGAAAACACCAGGAGCTCTACTCTTCAAGGCAATGAGCTGGAAGCGAGTCAAGCATTTTGTCTAAATCTGTTCAGCCTGTGAGCAGCTCATCATATAGCCATTTCAGACATGTCACCCACCAACATACAACACCCAGCGAGACTGTAAACGTGTCTAAAGGAACACAGACTGAGTCACTCACCAACAGAGACGCCGGCACCCGCCAAACCGGTATGGATGACCAATCCCCTAGATATTTCTAAAGCGGAGCGCAAGACGTAGATTACAGTACACTACAGGGTGTGCCACCGGCTGGAGAGTTAGATTAAAAGAAAAAAGAGAAACATCTCCACATGAGCCACATGAGTGTGCAATCCTTTTAGTGCTGCATTTCATTCACATGTACAGTATGTGTGGATATGCGTACTGTATGTGTGCACAGGTGTGCAAACATTGAGCCATTCCAACAATTGCCCATGGAAACAACCGGGAGCTATTTCCTCCCGTGCAAAGAGAGAGGTCGTGCTAACAGCTCGTCATGTAGGAGAAGAGTGGCGAGGGCATTCAGCCATCGCAGAGCAGAGGTGTGCCAGAGCAGCTTGGCTACGGATCCCAGGCACTCACTATAATTGGGCACAGGAAAGGGGGCAGATAGATAATGCTCACCTCACCTCCCAGACTGCTTCAGATACACCAGGTGTCTTTTTTAAGTGGTGAGTCTCTCGCTTTCTCACACACACACACACACACACACACACACACACACACACACACACACACACACACACACACACACACACACACACACACACACACACACACACACACACACACACACTTTACAACAGAGTGTGGCGAGCACAGTAAGATAAGCAAATTAATAGTTACAGAACATAGTTACAGACACTGGTGCCAGCTCTCGCATGGTTGCCAGGACAACAGCAAATTGCACATACGTATGTACGTACTTCTCAAGTCTTTTTGTTACTGGAACAACCGCATGCTGTGAATATAAACAGACCACAGCAACCACAAACACACAAGTGCACATACCAACCCTCTCGCTCCGACACCCAGCATGAGCATCAGACAGAAAAATCCTTCCTTCATCCTACTGCGACACAAGGAAAACTGTCTAACCCAGAGAACAACACTAGCACAACACTAAGCAAACATCAAAAAGGGCAAAAAGGTGGTATAAACACCAAATTGTGGATTAAAGCACAGTGTTCAGAATTCCACCAAACAAGATCCTCACCAGGTAAACGACATTTAAAATACCCTTTAGAGTAAGTCTAGTTCCAGTAGGTCTATAGTTCCACAACATTTTTAACCGGTTTTTGAACACGTTTTCAGGAAGACAGGCAGCTTGTGAGAAAAAAAGCAAGAGCAACACAGAAAGGGAGAGGGAACAGGCATGAAGGGAAATTCCAAAGGGCATCGGGCACAAAAAAACTAAGGGATGTGTTCACTGACCTGCACCCTGACAGGGCTGGAGGCCCCCATTGTGTCCGTTTGGCGTCTCCTCGCTCTGATCTTCTGACACACACGCACTCACATACACGCACCTCACACTCTGTTTCCCTGCTCTACAGTAGACAGACAATCACCCTGCAGCACAGTCCCACAGGAGTGAGAGAGTGAGGCAAGGAGGGAGAGAAATGCGGCTGAAGTAGCAGGGGAGGGGCAGGCTGATCGTGACGCTGGAGGGAGAGGAGGAGGAGTTAGTTTAGGGGTTGACTGCCAGTGTGTGTATACAGTGCAGCGTGGTTGTGTGTCCTGCTGGAGCCATTCTCAATGACCACAGGATGAGGAAGTTTGGCCCGTTCCTGGAGGGAAACAGACCTCCCCCTACTTCCACCCCCCCCCCCCCCCCCCCCCCCCCCCCCCCCCCACCCCCCCACACACACACACACACACACACACACACACCCTTCCTGACCACATTTGACTCCAACAGTGGTAACTTTGGAGATATTGCTCTGTCACTGGTTAAGGTGTGGTAGTGTTGCTTTCTTCTGGAGTAAGGCCAGGCCAGAGGTGGAACGGCGGTCAGGAGAGAGGTCAGGCCCTCAAACCATTTGAACTGCGGGGACTTCTGTAGTAGAGGAAAGAGAAATAGCCATAATAGAACACATGCATGCACACATATGCACATGCACGCACACACACGCACACGCACACACACACGCACACACACTTCAGTCAAGGTGACAAAAGCCATTTCAATTTGGCAAAACACAAGACCAGAAATTTGTCACTGTGACTCAATAATGCAGGAACAGCATTTTGAATAATGAATAACAAATACCAGTTAGTATCCAAAACAGAGGGAGTCATGAATGTTGTAAATGTAAATTTCTTCCAACCCAACCCAAACCACACCCTCTTTTGTCAATATTTTCTGTGTGACATACCGTTAAAAATTAACAAGGAAAAGCATATATAATTCAAGACAAAAGTTTCATCTCTGCATCTTGTTATCTCAATACAACACTTATATCTTTATATACGGCTCTGGGCCTACCTACTGCCGCACTGCCCTGCAAAACACACATACTGCAGTTAAAGGTGAAGGATCTCCATGTAGAAACAGTATGTACAGATGTATGAACGGCTCTGGTAGAAACAAAGGTGCTCTGCCCCCTGCTGTCAGACTTATACATAACATCCAGTCATCTACTACAGCAGTGTTTCTCAAACTTTTCCTGCCATTCCCCCCTTCAGAGGAAGGGTATCTGTCTGTGCCCCCCCTCAAGCAAAATGATCATGGAAATACAAATAAATAGGCCTTAGTAAAGTTTATTAAATCCTAATATACACGTATATAGCCTACCTATGATGTTCTCTAAATATTAGTGTATAAATTAATGAATATATTGTGAATGTAAAGTGAATGTGTTGACTTAATGGCAAAGCAGAAAAGTAATAAAAAAGAAAAACCTTCTGACCTCACGCGCCCCCCCTCCAATACCTCTGCCCCTCACTAGGGGGGCTTCCGCCCCACTTTGAGAAACACTGTACTAAAGTATGGTCAACAGCAGAGGAAATGACAAAAAAAATGTTTGGTAGTTATCCAAATGAGTGGATCATAAACATAAAGACAAGTGTGACCACTACTGTATGTCAGTACACACTGAACAAAGACACACACACACAAAGACACACACACACACACACACACACACACACACACACACACACACACACACACACACACACACACACACACACACACACACACACACACACACACACACGTAGGATGTCACATGTCCCACAAAGCTTCCTGCCACTGCCTGGTGCGACATACCCTATTGCCACCAACACTGCAACCAAGTTCCCTTTTGCTCTTTTGCAAATGAAATGGTCATATCTGCAGATGATCACATCATGCAGCTTTGCTTACACATGAGCATGTGAGCAACAGTCACAGGACTCTGTCCATTTCCACCCCGCAAAAATCCCCATAACGTCCCACGTTGTCACCATGATTCGCAAAAAAAAACATTAGTTTTCAGTTGGCATTGCAAACCAGCTTTCTGGTTCCCGAACACTCAGACTTGCCACCTTGAACGTGGCAGCCAGCTTGAGATTTGGTGTGGGAATGGGCACCTGCACAGTTCTATGTCGGCCTGAAAGCACCTAAAGACGACTCTTCATCAGCAAGCAACACCCCTAGAGCTCCACCACACCAGCAGGGCAAAATTATGGATCCATGCACTTATTTCCTTCTTTTATTTTTGTGCCTTTCGTGAATATACTGTAGCCAAGATGTGACGAGAATGCATGCAGTGGGGGGGGAGAGACGGGGTAGGGCTGGCAAATGACCCAGGCCAGACTTGAACCTCGGCTGGTACGCGTTGTACTACGTGGTAGGCCCCAGCACCCTCCATCATGCCACCATCTAGGGCTCTAAAACTATATTGCATCTCACTAACTAGGCTAGTCATGGGTAAATGGTTAGGGCATTAGGGGTGAGTTTCTCAAAAGAGAAGTTATTGGCCTGTTAGCAATTTTGGTAGTTGCCAATGGGAAAATGCATTGAAAACAGTAAAGTAGCTAATGTAGTTAGCAACTTTGGTTTTGAGAAATTCACCCCAGACCTGTAGCCCAAAGGTTGCCAATTCAACTCCTGACCCGCCAGGTTGGTAGGGGGAGTAATTAACCAGTGCTCTTCCCCCGTCCTCCTCCTTGACTGAGGTACCGTGACCGAGGTACCGTGCTGTTGAACCGCTCCCTTGGGGCGTCATTTGGTGATGACCCTGGCGTGGGTGAGGCACAAATGCTGTTTCATTGTGTGCAGTGTGCAGTGAGCACTGTGTGCTGTGAAGCGCTGTGTCACAATGACAATGGGAGTTTCCTAGATCGGCCTTCACTTGACTTTACCAATTCAACGAATGCTGTATGAGCTGTTCAGCTGCAACAAACTGGCCTAGCATTGCTAGTAGGGCTGTAACGATATTGTATCGAACCGAGAAATCGTGATACACAGAGTCACGATACTGTATCGTGATACAAGGAGGCAGTATCGTGATACGCCCTTTTAGCATTTTGATACCCATCAGCCCAGAAAACAACCACATGATATGAAATGATGGTGCTTCCAAGCATAATCATTATTATATTGAAAGTTTTTTAAATTATTAGTAGCTTCTTGTAACCTATTGTACAGAAAAACTATCATAGTTTATAATGTTGGCAAATGTGAAATCGTGGGATGTATCGAACCGTCGGTCATGAATCGTGACACAATCCGAAACGTGAGTTGAGTGTATCGTTACAGCCCTAATTGCTAGTCATAATCAAATATCTTCTTTTTTTTAGCTTTTTATTGTTGACAGAATAGTGAAGGTAGTGACAGGAAGTTAGTGGGCAGAGAAAGATGGGGAAGGGTCAGCAAAAGACCCTGGGCGGAAGTCGAACCCGGGTCGGCCATATAGCAAATGAGTGCCCTACCATTTGCGCCACGGTAGGGCCCATAATCAAATATCTACAGTTATGATCAGTGCACTGTGGAACCGTGGAGTAAGTGTGACTTGGGTTACCTGGGTTTTACTTGCATACAATAAAATACAATACAAGGATTCAAGGATATTTATTTGTCATGCACATAGAGACACTTTCGTGTCACTTTAAATGAAATGCATGGTCGGTGCAAAACAAGTGTGCAGAAAAAGGGTGAAGAAGAAATAAAATAAAAATAAAAGGTGTGTGTGTGTGTGTGTGTGTGTGTGTGTGTGTGTGTGTGTGTGTGTGTGTGTGTGTGTTTGTTCAATCAAAGTAACTAGGAGGAATTCAGTAAGCAAATAGCATGAGCAAATACACATCCCTGCAAGTGTTCTGTTCAGTATTGTGACAGCTTTGGGGAAGAAGCTGTTCTTCATTCTACTGTATTGGTTCCGGCTGCTATTGATTTGTGGCGCCTGCCAGAGGGCAACAGTGTGAGGAGATGGAAGCCAGGGTGCGAGGGGTCTTCAATGGGCGTTGTAAATGGTGTTTATAGGAGGCAGGGAAGCAAATAGGTCACTTATCCTGGGCCCAAGGAGGGAGGGGCCCCAGAATTGGCTCCTCATTACATTGCATGCATTGGATGGGGTCCCTTTTAAGATAACTTCCCTTTGGGTCCAGCAGCCCTGGCTGCCTCTGACTCCTACATATGCCCTCTCCTCTCCCCTTAGGTCAGGGCCCAGTTAACCCGCTTGGCAACCAGAAGCACCCAGTCACAACACAACACAACACAACACAACACAACACAACACAACACAACACAAGTCATGTCCAGGCTGAGACCCAGAAACACAACAATGTGTCCACGTCATTCCACCTCATGATTTAATTGGATAGCTGACCTGGTCAATTACAAAACACCCATCTCATGACTTCAAGTGCCCATTGTTTAGCACAAGCAAACCAAAGACTGAGACTGACCCTCTCCGCCACTTCGCTCCGTTAAAGTGAAAGGGATCAGTTTTGGAGATCACAAGTCTTAACTAGGCTTAAGTCTCCATTGCCACTGCTTGTCATGTTCGTGTCACTGAACCTTCTGGAGGTGGACGAGAGACTGCAGGCCTACTAGCCTGCTATCTGTGCGTCCGTATTTCTGTGGCACACCCTTGAACATCAACTACATCCTTATCCAACTGTTATCTCAAGCGTCTCTGAATCTTTATGGGAGGGGAGGGGGAGAGTGGGGAATATACCTACTAGTCTAAACACTGGTCTCTTCCTGGGGCAAAGGCCAAGGCCTGCACCACACTAGCCTGTTAAGTCAACTAAGCACACCCTTGTAATGTTTACCAAGTAAATGGACTGACAGTATTTAAATGAGAAAAGACAACAAGGGTGTGGTGATGCTTCTCCTGGCTCATAGGAGAGCACTAGCCTATCAAAGTTTCTTGTAACATAGCCATGTAATGTACAGATGATCAGAGTAGGCTACGCACAGGCGTGTACCTCACCATGGTATGGTTTAGCCATTCATTCCTAATGCAAAGGTTTTAAAGTGGAGTGGACTAACAGGAACTTCCAGTTGGGCTATAGTTTGCGTAGACTTCACTGTCATATCTCTTGACAGCAAGCAAAGTGACAAACGGTCGCAGTTGACAAAAAAAGTTGAAGCCACCATTGATAAATGAAGTAGCCCAGTATTAATTATGAAACACTTCCTGCCAGCACAATAGCTATTACGGGTAGGCTACTGTGGCCGCTTAACTAAAATCAAATTGTGTAACTAAAACGAATAAACAAAATAAGATGAATAGTATACTGTACCTAAAAGCGACAATGACGAGTTGATGTAGATGTCTGAGCGTCAGGGCAACAGTAGAAATACGTTTCAAAAGAGCTGAAGAGCTTACCGTATGATGATTTCAAAACAAGCTCCTCATCCAGCGCCTTGGAGGATGCGTCGCGCGGAAGAATGTCAAACCACGGTTGTTCAATGCACTGTAGCTTCCTCAGACTTTTGACCAAGGGCCCGCCCACACACAATCTAATCAAGTGCACATGTGCCGTACTGCTCATACCAACATCGAAGGCGATCTCCCTTGACGTGAGCTACAAGGTGAAAAAAGATGACAACCCATGTTGATAACTCGGTCAACAAGAGAACAGCAAAAGCAAACACTTCCTGGAACCCAGTAGCCAACTGTAATGTGTGGCAGAGTGCTCGGTTTCCCCATTGCCAGCCTCTGTCGACTGGTGTTTGCTGCAGTAGACTTACCAGAGGCGGCTGAGGAGCGCGTGCCTCTCCCAGCGGTGCGGAGATATCTTCACCGCAATTAAATTATGCTCCTGCGTATAAGGACCTAGCGCACTGTGTCACGTAGACCTCCACTAATTACGTATTTAAATCTACAATTGATTTGTCTATAAGAGATTTGCATGGGGGTAACAAAGACTCAACATGTGATTTTACACACTTCCCACTGATGAATTACGCATGGATTCGCGTGTTTTGCCCCGGGGTAATAATGAAGCAGTTGCCTAATCGATCACCAATGCCAATCATGGCAGGGCACTGGTCTAACATGTCTAACACCCACAGCAGGTTAACTCCCTCTTCCGAAACTAAAAGACGATTTGCAATAGGACATATTCTCCAAATCTGGATGTATCCATCTCCGTGGCGCGCATTCCTTGGAATCCTTCCATTCCGCGCAATAGGCTATTCGACACATCCCTGTGCAAACCACATTTGTAGGTGTTGATGTGAAACTGCAACTGAACTGGGTTGCCGTTGACTACATCAGTGAACACATCAGGTTAGACTGAAATATATCACATCCTTTTGACAAGTCGCGTCTAGCATTTTAAACGGTTAGAAAGAACCCATCAATGTAACTACCCCATCTGCTGGTCAGTAAGGGGTAAAGCTGTGAGCGCGCAGTATTTTTTTTATTATAAGGAAAGCTGTTCTCTGTCCCTCCATTCAAAGTTATTCATCTTCTTAATGAGTAGGCTAGACTTCAAGGTCGATGATTGGATGCTTATTGTCAACCCTTAAGTGTATCTTTAATTTGTATTTATTTTATACATATTTTTTATTTATTTTAGCTATTTATGCTATCTTTGTGTGTCATTCTGCTTGAAGTTATAGGCTAAATAAACTCACCGTGTTTGACCACCACAACTAGAGCATATTACCAAAAAAACAAAACTAAACAGATAAAACGACAATGTTAGCCTGAAACGTTTGAATTTCGATGCAGAACAATGCAGTAGGCTAGCCTACTACAAAACAAACTTTTACGGCACACTTTGAAACTGTTTTTAAAAGCGAAATGTATATTGAAGTAGGCCACAGTAGCACATTTCTCCAAAATACTGCGTTACCACAAACCGTTCAGCTAAAAGCAAATACTGCTGCTGCACTGCAGTAAAACCAGTGAGTAGGCTAATGATCTAAACGTCTATGGACAGAACTCACAGAATAGCCCACACGCCACGGCTCCAGCACCCTGGACAACACGTGCCACAAACCATAATAATGATAATTATCAGCATTGCGCACAATGGGCATAAACATGGACATTTAATGCCCTGTTTCCCAGAACTAAGAATCACTTTTGGAAAAAATGTGTATAGGCTACAATGTTGGTCGACACCATAGGCTGCATTTTATTCTAAACCAATATGAATAGGCCTATATTATTTTAACTTAGCCTATTTTTATTAGAACTGAGAGGAAATATAATATTGCGCTATTCAAGTAAATTGCATATAAGGATACAATAGAATTCCTTTACAAATAGCCTAATACATTCAATGTGTACACAGCCTTCAGGGGTAATAAAAGTGTTCCATTCAAAAAGTAGGCCTACTAAATTCAACAATGGAATAGTAGGAGAAAAAAATCACAACTGCGTCTGAGGGCCGTTTCCAAATCTAAAACCCAACCCATTTCTGCCCCCTGTGAACAGGCATTCCTGTGTAGAATGATTTCATAGGCATAATGCATGTGATTGGACTTCATGTCATTACTTTGTAACAGTAACAGTGTTGTGTTTGGGTTGTCTGACAATATCTGAGTTGGATACATGTATTGTTTAGTATCTGAATGTTCAGTGATGTTTATGTCTTCATGTCTGTTGCTATTTGTTGGTTGTGACAAGTTGTGATGGTGGTGATAACAAATCTCTCCTTGGGGACAATAGGGCTATTGTATGTTTTTTTAAATCACCGCTGACATTTTATTGACGAATATGATGAATATCCAATGGATGATCTAGCCCTTTGAAGATGATATATTCCTCTGAACTTTAAATGTGTTGGTGTGGAACCAAGATGCTGACCATGACTTACCTGTATGTTTGGTCATCGTTTTGTTGATTTTGTTTCCATTTCACATGCCTTTCACTAATGCAACATACTGTAATCTCAAGTATTCTGGTATGCAGTCCAGATCCATGAAGCATATAGTATGCAATTGCCCCAACACCAGAAACGTTTCCATATCAGTAACACAGTGCTAGCCACCATGATTCACTTAATCGCTTACTTACCTACTTAGCATGATTTACTTACTCGCTTACTTACCTTCTTAGCATGATTTATTTGGTTTGACAGGGCTACTTGCTTACTTCCCTACTTCCCATGATTTACTTGTTTTGACAGGGCTACATCAACTCTGTATTTGAGGGCCATATATCAAACTGACCTTTCCATCTTTTTTCATCTCTGTCCTCATTGACTTCTTTGGCAAATTGTATTGGTCTGGGATTTGCAGGGGCTTCTCGCTGATGGAGCTTCACACACACACACACACACACACACACACACACACACACACACACACACACACACACACACACACACACACACACACACACACACACACACACACACACACACACACCTTCAAAAAGTCTTTCACACACATGCACACATGCACGTACGTACTGACATTCAATCAATTCAATTCTGACATTCAATCAACCACTATATCTGAGAAAACATTTGATGAGACCGTCAAATGTCTGAGAAAAATTTAACATTTATTGTGCATAAATATATTACATATATGCTACAGATACATAATCATCTTAAATACAAAGGGTAGTATTTTCAAAATCTATACATTAAGGTGATATGGTAGTATTTCATATGATGACTATGATTAACAATGTACAATTCTTGATGAATTCTAAAAATCATAGTTGATTAAAATTAAAAAATAATGGCAATGTTGAATGAATCTTCTTTTAAGCTGAAGTTACCATAAAATATTACTTTTTAGGGGGTAACAGTTTCAATACATCTTCAAAGAAAGATAAGAATCTTCAAGTGTCAACATAATAATAAAAAAAAAACAGATTTATAATACAATGCTAAAAGATGCCAATAATAAGAAAAGTCAATGTGCTGGGGTTTAGTTTGCAGCAAGACCACACAGGTCTTTCACAGATCTTCTCCCAAGTCTGAAGATTGCAGACAAGAGGAGGCAAACCAAATAGGGTTGGGGGAAAAAAAAACTAAAACATGAAGTGTTGGAAGTTAAGACGGTCATATAGTGCGAAGGCACACAACGTATTACCTTTTGACTATGGCAATAATGCTTTATGTCTGCAATGGCAAAGGGTGTGTAAATCATTTGGAATAGCACCAAGATTGACTTCATTAACTGGACAGATTTGCATCATTTAAAAAAAAGACTTTACAAAAAGACGGACATTAATGACTGATAAGAAACATGAACAAGATTAAGAAATGTTAGGAATGCCTTTTTTCTCTTTGAAAAATACAAAATATAAGAAAGTCAAATCATAACCGTAAAAGGTAAAATATGACATGCTACATGAGGAAAGAAGTATGTATGACTGTTCTTTTGATTTTTTTTTAAAGAAATAAATAAATGAAGATTGCACTGTGATTTGCATTATAAAGTACGGTATGCAATATATAGCATAAATAAAAGGCCTAACAAAAATTGCTCATTAACTTTGGTGACTGTATGACGGAGCTAGTAAACATTTCTTGTCTTGCACTACACTCGTGAAAGGCGAGCATACTGCAAAATGGACCACGAGACCACCATTGAAATCTGTGACCAAAGAGAGTAGAGTAGAGTAAGATGATTCATATCAAGCCTGTGCATTTCCTGGATTCATGTGATGTCATGTGAATGCCCCTTTAGGAGACCTGCGGTTAGGAGACCTTTGGAGGCTTTAGGCTGAGTATAAGTGGAGTTCCCGAGGCACTGAGTGCGTTTTAATATGCGACCTTGCCTCCTCCACTCGCTTCTCGTCATGATGACATCACTGACAACAGCATTATATTTCAATATCTTGCAAAAGCTCAATTGTAGAGTCTTTTTCTGGTTTGCAATTGTTATGGTGAATGAAAAACAGTCCCTCAAAAGTTGTTGTGGCTAGGCTGACAGCTGGGAAACTTTATCGTTTTCTCCATGGAGGAGGGTCAGGAGGCGGGGCGAGGAGACAAGCGCAAGTGGAGGAGGCAAGGTCACATATTAAGACGCACTCCTCATGCAAGCCGTCACCAAACGGCATAGAAAGAGAAAAAGAAGGGGACCACGCCCCTTAGGAGACCAAACTTGAGGAAACTCCTTTGCATTGGGAGGGCGGAGTTTGAATCATCTTTCCCTACTGAGAACATCTTTGATGTGACTGAGCGAGAAGGTTAACCATCATGGAGGAAGGCATAAGGGTGGGATAGCCTGGGCCTGCCCACACTACCTGTGACACTGCACAAGATCTCGCCCCTTAGTTAGTCTGACCAAGCCTACAATCGACCTACAACCTACAATTTTTTTCTGAGAAAATAGGGCCAGTGAAAGTATGGCATTTCAAATGGCTCAGCAGTGGCGTGTTTAAGGCAAAATGGCACACTACGGTACATCTACAGTAAATCAAGCAGTTTCCACCTCTACACGTGAGTCAGAGTGAAAATGGAACTGTTTGAAACTTTGGGCAGTAGCAAATGGAGGCATTTGAAAGAGGTCAGTTAATCTCGCTCTATAAGAAATTGGCTTACATTACAAGATGGTTTGGCCAGACCAACGCCAGCAGAGAATTATAGTCAAAATAGCCAGTTCTAAGGGTGGGGCACTGCCGCCATGGAAACGTAATGCTGTAGCCACAGACACACTATACATCTGTAGATATGTAACCATAGACATACTATACCGGTACATCAATATGTATGTCTATACAGGTATATGTATATTATCTATCAGTGGTGTAGTCTACTTTTTTATGGTGGGTATACTGTATATTTGAGTATTTTTTGAAGTGGGTATACTGTATATATTTCTGCTATTCAAAATAATGGAGCAATCAATTTTAAGTGGGTATACTGAAATCCCTGAAATTTAGAAGTGGGTATACTCCGTATACCCGCGTTCTACGTAGACTACACCACTGTTATCTATACCAGTGGTTCTTAACCTGGGGTGCGGGCACCCCCTGGGGGTGCGCCAGAGATTTCAGGGGGTGCACGGAATTTTGTTTGTGTTAAGGTTGTGAACAAAATTCTGATTCTAAACCTCATAATTAGGCCAAATCAAGAACAAATTAAAACATGTTTTGGACCTAATGTGAAGTTATTAAAGAATTGTTTAATGTCTAAAGCAAGAATCATTGTAATTATTCACTTAAATCACTTTTTTGTGCGTATACACGTATAGACGTTTGGTTTGGGGGTGCACGGCTTGTCTTGGGCAGAGTTTAGGGGGTGCTTCAAGAAAAAAGGTTAAGAACCACTGTTATCTACACTGTATGTCTATGGCTGTAACCCTTCTGAAACCCTGAGTCCCTGAGGTACGCTCCAGACTTCAGGCAGTCACTAAGGTGTTGCACGGTGAAACTCTTTGGGCGGGAAGACTAATGCTCATGGTGGTCTCCATCAATATTTCAGGAGACTGTCCCAAATCAAGAGAGAGTCAAGGACACTTTCCCTTTCATACATTTACAATGCAGTGTACTGCAGTTATGTATGTGAGGACGCCAACCCAGACCAAATAAAGTGACGGATGGCTCTAAATGCACGCTTTGCACTTTCACTACACCACTCGCTTTTTTTCTTCGCTTTCATCCTGTCACAGGCACGGGTGGAGATCTCGGCTTCAGAAAGTGAATATCGTACCATGCCTGTGCACGAATTTCATGAGGCATCATCACATTGCAATGGCATTATTCAACCAAGAGCATATAATGTGAAGGTCTGAGTAGTTTGGTCCTGTCTCGTCAAGATCAGGGTTCACGAGTTGTATCCAAGTGGTAGTTTAGCATCACACTATGCATACATAGGGCAGGGCATGTTTAACATACTGCAGGTGCCCAGCCCAGGAATTAAACAGTTCAGAGTGAAAATTATTTTCTATCGAGTTTCTGTCAAGAACTTTCATTTAATTCCGAATTAACATCGTTTCAATTGGACAGAGGATGCAAGCACCATTGTCTCTTGTATTTATTGTTTCTTAAAGACAGTTCTTTGAAATGACTTCAGTTTCGTGTTGTGTCTGTGATCGATCTTTTTTCGACAAAATTAAAACGACTAAATGAACATCCTCCACGACAGGTGATTCCATACTTTTTGCCAGGGGTTGCAGAAAAATTAAGTTATTCGGAATTAACAACGGAATAACTTCAATTTTGAATTGTGAAGTGTTTACAGGATGTTTTCAAAGCTGAATTATTTTTTATTCTGAATTAAATTGAGTCAATTCGGAATTAAATGTCCCAAGTGAACGACTTGACCAAGTCAGTGTGCCACATGGCAACATGTACGATGGCAACGTCCATGAGGACATGGTGCGCATGGGCAGTGGGTGCGACGC
Organism: Engraulis encrasicolus; assembly: GCF_034702125.1. NCBI lineage: Eukaryota > Metazoa > Chordata > Actinopteri > Clupeiformes > Engraulidae > Engraulis > Engraulis encrasicolus. The sequence goes on along the minus strand of NC_085865.1, from coordinate 14,605,805 downwards.
CACGATGGATAGAAAATGTGACTCCCATGGTGACTCTGGATGTCCGGAATTTGAATTGCAGTGGTGCCTATGGTGGCAAAATTCACTACAGCTGTCGGTTACTATTATTTGCGGGGGATAATTAATGACGACTGTCAAAAATTCATGGTGTCCTGTGACCTGTTACACTCCAGCCCTGACAATAAGGACATCGCACTTGACTATAATGCCAGTACTGAAGAAGAGTGACTCCCAGGGGCTGCCATGCCATACTACTCACTTACGACGTGAAGCATATTCAAATGATGAACCAAACAGCTGATGTACGGTTACTTGGCAGTTTAACAGTGCCTGCTTACTAGCTCACCCACCAACCTCATTACTGTTTCGCACAGTACAATCAGCTGTTCCAAACATGGCTGTATTAAACAGTATACAAGGAGGGACTTTCTGAAGCCGAGATCCCAAACTCTGATTAGAGTTAAGCGGACAGTTCTAGAAGATCCACTGGTCAGCAGAATTGTGTGGATGATGGGTTTAAAAAATAATAATAATAATAAAAAAACTCAAACCAGGCGTTTCAGCCTGCTCTTTCTTCTCACACACCTCACACCTGAGCCTCACCTCACCCATAACCTGGGGGAATATCTCCTTTCAGACAAAGAAAAAAAAAACATGTTAAAGCTGTAACATAGAAATTACATAACTGTAATAAAAATATAAATACTTTTAGACAACAGGCTTAAAGAAAAAATAGGACCAAACATTAAAAATGGCAATGTAGAAAATATAACTTTTTTTTGTTTCAGTCATGGACCTAAAACCATATAAAAAAGTATAAAAATACTTTTGTAGAACCTTATTTCAGGACTGTGGTTTCAGAACTGGTGCAAGACATATGCACTACATCTTACTCCTCTTTAGATTTAGAAAGATTACATACATATAAAAAGGGACAGAACATAGCAATGGAATGTGGTAAGAGACAATGGAATTGTGTGGTAGGCTACCATACGGTATGTAAAAACACCAGGACTTTCAAAAATATCCCAAACTCAACCGTCACGTTGTGCTGTGTGTGTGTGTGTGTGTGTGTGTGTGTGTGTGTGTGTGTGTGTGTGTGTGTGTGTGTGTGTGTGTGTGTGTGTGTGTGTGTGTGTGTGTGTGTGCGCGTTGTGTGTAGTGTGCATGTGTGTGCGTGTATGTGTATGTGTATGTGTATGTGTATGTGTATGTGTATGTGTATGTGTGTATACACGTGTATACACATGTCCTCTACGTACATTATTAAAAAAAATCCCTCCAAGTTATCCTCTTTTCATCATTCCATCATAAATCATATACATTTTCTTTTTCCCTTTTTCATTCTCACCCTCTTGTGTGGCAGGACTACTCGATAAGGAAGAGCTGTAGCAGGAAAGCCAGGAGGAAGGAGAGCGAGGCCAGACCCACCACGATCAGGGTGGCAAACTGGCCGTCTGTGGACGTGAGGCCAAAGGCCTTTACTGCTGGTGGGGCTGCGACGCTCGCCTCGATGGCCAACGCCTGTTCCAGGCGGCGCGGGGTGAAGTGGGCTGACGGGCTGAAGAGGCCGCTCAGCTCCTGTGAGGCGTCATCCGCACAGTGCCTGTTGGCACAAACGCGGAAACGGTAGTCCACGTTCCACTGCATGCTGAAGAGCTGGAAGCACGTATCCTCTCCCTTAAACACCTGGAGAGAATTAACACAAGATGACGTTGGACGCCCAGTCGCCTATCTGTAAGATATACACATCCATGCTTTGCACAATGCCGTTTTGTACTGAACCAGGAACAAATACTACACCATCGTCTGACTCCTTTTTCTACTTTGTGGAATCCATCTCACCTTGTGACTTGTACTTTACTGATTTGACTTAGGCCTGTTGCTGCTGTTTGATTGTGACGTACGTCTGCAATGGCTGAAGTGCTATACATAGTAGAATTTGACTTATTGCTGCTGTTTGATTGTGACGTACGTATGCCCTGGCTGAAGTGCTATACATAGTAGAATGGAGAAGTGGATTGTGCTCAGTTCTTATCTTTGTCATTCTTTTTTTTTTTTACATAGCAGCAGAAAATCAGACAATAATTTCGGCTGTTGCCTTTGTCAGTGTCTAGTCTTGTCTGGCAACTTCCTGAAGTGCAATACATACAAAAACACTTCCTGCTATACAGTAGCTCTGACATGTGATCTAGTTGCTGGAGTGAAATGAAGAAAGTGAAATGATACAGATAAAGAAATGAGATGGAGTCCCTTGTTCAGGGCAACCATGTGTGAACATTATACATCACTACGGTGAACCTGGCTAGATTGGCTGAATAGCATGACCTACAGATAAATACAGATAGAGCGAACCTGATGACGCATTGGGTGAAACGCGTTGTTCGCTCCGAAAAATAAAGTAAAGAAAAGTAAGCAATGTGCGGTGTCTCTTGAATTTTGTTCATTGATTCACCTTCTCCTGCCTCACACCTGCACCTGCATTACTGAGGGCTTGTGCACAAGGACTCTCTTGAACTACAGATAAATACATTTGATTTAATGATCATTTTAAAGTTAAAGTTAAAAAAAAAAGAAATAAAAAATGTCTACCAACAGAAAAAGCACAAGGAGTCGCCTTCCATCCCATTAATGATCAAGGGCTGCGCCAACACTTCAGTAAAGAGTAGATTTTAATAGACCAGAGAGAGAGATGCTGACCTGTTTGTACTCAGTGTCTCGGCCACCGAGGACCTGAAGGGTGTAGGTGATGCGGTCCCCTCGCATGGGTGGAACAGCCTCCCAACTGACCTCACACGCATTCCCATCCAGCTGGGACACTCGAGGGGCTGTACACATGTACATACACACAAACACGCAGCCATACATGAGTATACACATACACACAAACATGCAGACATACATGAGTATACACATACACACAAATACACTCTTTTTATCTTGACATACTTTATTATTATTGTAGGATTTGTTAGGTAAAATGCCTTGTGCTAAACAATTAAATATTTGCAATTTGCAATATTTTTTTGCCATTTTGAAGTGCCTATGTGGACAAAAGTTCCATAAAAAGAAAATGCTTCTAACCACAGACATTTACAAGATACAAGATACAAGATATTTTATTTGTCATGTGTATATATATGAAACATATATATACAATGAAAAGCTTCCCTGCTCTGGGAGTCCCAAAAAAAGGTTAAAAAGAATGTTAAAAAAGAATGTTAAAAAAGAAAAAATATATATTTAAAAAGTTGAAAAAATGGCGGGTTGGAGAAAGGGGAGATGTGATGAGTGGATTTCTTCCTATGTTGGTGATTTTGTATTCAACAGTCTGATACATTGAGGGAAGAAGCTGTCCCTGAGTCGGCTGGTGTGAGCACGTAAGCACCTGTATCTCCGGGCAGATGGTAGAAGGGTGAAGTGTGTGTAGCTGGGGTGGTATGGATCAGCTATGATTCGTTTGGCCCTCCTCAGACACCGCTGGTTGTAAAGATCCTGGATGTTAGGTAGATCTGATTGGATTGTCCTTTGAGCAGATTTGATGACTCGTTGGAGGTCTCTCCTATCTTGGGCAGTGGTGTTACCATACCAGGCTGTGAAATTACCAGTTAAAATGCTTTCTATTGTACAGCGATAGAAGTTGGCCAGTATCCTACTCTCCATTCCATATCTGTGCAGCCGTCTCAGAAAAAAAAGTCGCTGTCTAGCCGTCTTAGTGAAGCAATTGGTGTGATGAGACCAGCTGAGATCCTCCTTGATGTTGACTCCTAGGAATTTATAGCTCTTAACCCTCTCCACTGCAGTAACAGCTTTGATGCTGTTAAACGAATTTACAGTATTGCAGGGGAACACTGGCTGGTCCAAAGCAAGTCAGTTAGAACGTAGGCCCCTATGCCAATTCTGATGGAGAAACCATCAGAAGTATGCTAAGTATTTGGTTAGCATGTCAGTAGGATTATTTCTTCACATTTCTTAAGCATGTATAGTAGTTGAATTTTTTTTTTTTTTTAGCTCAGTACACTTAAAAATGGTACGACTAACTGGAATGGCATGACCTTTGCCATTATTTCTCATGCAACTTTGTTTTTAAGTCTGGATAAAGACATGCAAACAGATCTCCGGCATTGTAGCCAAATAAAAAAGTAAAAAAAACTGCAACCTTGAGTGCCTCAGCATCTGTCTTTCTAAACCTACTGACCTTTGAGAGTTGGGGGCACAGACTTGGATGTGCACAAGCTGAGGGTGTCGGAGAAGGGCCCGTCGCCAGCCTCGCTCACCGCCTGGATGCGGAAGCTGTATTGGCTCGACTCGCTCAGCCGCTGAACCCTGAAGGTGTGGCTCGGCCCGTGGTAGATGGCGACAAACCTGTAGTGACAAGTTAGTTTTCCATTACATGGAGTATGTATTATGCATTATATTTGAATGTTCACGGGTGGGATTTAATTAGCTATGCTTATTCCCACTCCTTTTCAGTTATGTGGGTTTTCCCCTATTGACACTATTTGTTTTTGTTTTTATTATTTGAGGCTGTTGATCTCTCTCTTGTAACATCTGAGATAAATTAATCAATCAAGACAAGGCAGAGTGACAAAGGGCATGACGCATCAGGGGCACGTCAAGAGGAGGGAAAGTTTTAGGACTAGGTGGAGATGGAAAAACACACCCAGATACTTCCAGTCCCAAGGGCAAATCACAGTCAAAGTATAGGCTACTTTATTGTCAATTCATCATCCCAATAAGCACAACACAGAAACTCCAATTGTACAATTTAAGCTAAAACACACTTAAAACACTTTTTCAAGCTTCATTTTTCAAAAAGATGTAATCTTCAAGCTTCAGTGCCTGTACCACTAGCATTGACAATTTTGTAATATTTTGGTCAAACATTTTAGCAATGTTGAATGGGCACAAGGGAAGAACTCCGGATCGCTCACGACTAAATCTTTTATCTTGTCAAAACTGCTACTTTTAATTTTAAATGGCCATTTCCCTTTGAAAGGGTTCAAGGGGCCGCACAGACAGCTGAGAGGGAGTCCTCTCAGAGCGTCTCGAATGAGAGCAAGTGAAACGGGATTGGTTGATACTAGCGGTGGTTTTCAATGATTGACAGTTATGCCGTTACGGCCACGCCTTCTTAGGAGACCCGAAGTGCAAGGGTTGGTAGTGCAGGGGTTGATGAAACATTCCATCCCGTTGCTGACATCACCTGTTCGGTATGTTGTTATAACCTGGAAAATCTTTGGTGACAGGACTCCTTACCTCTGGTTCTTGTCCTCCATCTGCAGGGTGTACAAGATGTCCTCCCCATCCTGAACTCTGTTGCTGCTGCTGCTGCTGCTCTCCCCCCAGCGCAGCTTCAGGCTCTGCGGTCCCACAGCAGCACACTCCAGGTGGGGTGGGGCAGGGGGCAGCGGCCGGGTCCTCAACACCAGCGGCTCACACAAAGGGCCAGGACCCATCTCATTCTCCGCTTGAATCTGAAGGCTGCCGAGACCAGAGGACCAACCAGAGAAACAAAGAAACATTACATTACACTAAACTTAGCTGACACGTTTATCCAAAGTGACTTGAGCTTTTATCCAAAGCGACAAACAAAACAAACAAAATCACATCAGATTCAGAATCAGAGTTGCTACCTGAAGGTTGACAAATAAAAGACCAACCGACAAAAAGAAACACCAGAGGCAGAATCAGATTTGCTGAGGGCCATCATGCAGTTCATTCAAAAACTGGTGAAGCTTCTTGGACAATGATTGTGTTTCAAGATTGGAACTAAACTCTTTAAAGAATATGACCATGATGGACAATAATTTTCACGGACACTTCTCTCAGTCCCTTTCAGAGTGGTGTCCAAAAAAAAAAAAAAAAAACCCATCCAAACAAAAACTTATGTACCAAAAAACAGCTTTCCAACAATAGTATTCATTACCCCACCAGTAGATCCCAACATTTCAGCATTTAAAATATGTCCCGTATTTCCAACACACTCCATTGAGCACATACCTGTATTCTGTGTTGGGCTGCAGGCCAGTCAACACGTAACTGGTCACATTGCCCACAGCAAGCGACTGGTCCCCCATGACCAGAGAGTAGGAGGTGATGTCAGCCCCGTTGGAGCAGGGCTCCTCCCAGGCCAGCGGCAGGCATGTGGAGGGCGGGTACTGGTCGGCATTGGCAGGGTCGTGTTCCACGAGGGAGAGGCCTGGCACGGCACTGGGGGCAGCTGCGGGCGTCACGCAGGTGACCAGCTCACTGTGAGGGCCTGCCCCATCCTCATTGGCCGCCTGTAGGATGGAGGACGAGGGAAAGAGTTGGTGGACGTCTTGGTGGAGCAAGCGGGTGGTTCTTGGCTTGAAAGATTTTCGGGGGGTGTGTCAGGAACTGGGGCTTCTGTAAGCCATTCCTATCTGGTGGGTATTAACAACTTTTTTGTAGGTTTAATATGTCCTACTGTGTGTATGGGAAGGTCTGGTGCACAGCTAATGACAGCTTGGGTTATATCAAGGGGGTTCTGGAGCTACACATTGTATACAGTAGAGCTGAATAGGACAGAATATCCCACTACAAATCACATCACTACATTCACTGAGTAACAAAGAGCACCCGTCTCCACTATGGTAGGTATTGAACTGTTTTACTGCACTCACTTAATCAATGTATAGTAAATGCTTTTAACCCATTGATGCCTGATGTTGCGTTGCGCAACATTGGCCCTGGCGCCTGGAGCTGCATTACGCAACATTCAGGCTCATGAGATTTGAGACAACTTTATTGAAAATCTGTTTGTTTGAGATGAATGAACACATTCTAATGAAAGATGTGGGCCTTAGCGTTTAAATGCAACTGAGTGCATATTTTTATGTGCTTCAGAAGCTGAGATATTTATGTTTTTATAGGCTGAGGGCAGCTTTTCTTAAAAAGGGCTCAGGCATTCAGCACCCTGTTTTGCAGGTGCCTTAGGCGTCAATGGGTTAAATATGTCTCCATCCTATTCCTTGCCCATCTAAATAGTTGCATTAGTAGGCCAGCTTTATGGAGTCTGCAAAACATGGCTGATTAAATGCAAGAGAGAAGAGTCATAAAAAGTGGGGTACATTTCTTGACAGTGTTGTTGCCATTTCCTAATTGGCAACCTACTACTGTAAGTTGCTACCTTGTTAGTAACGACGGTTTCAAGAAACTGGGTCCTGAACCGTTAGAAGTCAAAGTCAACACTTGAGGCGCACCTGTAACCTGCAACAGTACTCCGTGGCTGCCTCCAGGTCGGAGACGTGCCAGAAGGTGTCCGTGCCGCTGTACACCATTTCCAGGGCGTCGGGGTCACGACCCCATGCCAGTCGATACTCCGTCACGTCTGCTCCGGAGCTCTCGTCACAGCTCTGCATTGGTAGAGAGACAGAGACGGGTGAGGAGAAGGGTTTGAAGCAGCACCATCTTGTTTCATGCACTGACATTCATAATATCCCTCAGCAGCATCTACGTACGTAGATTCTGTGGTTCCATCCATGGTTGACTAGCCAGATGATGCACATTTTTTGTAAAACTCACTTGTTTACCACCACACATCCTTGACGCCATCTTAAGATTTTTTTTTTATATTGGTCTCAAGAGAGATTAACAGACCAAGGATATGGATCACTGGAACCATGTCGTGTGGTCTGATGAGACCATAATAAACCAATTTGCTTTAGATGGTGTTAAGCATGTGTGGTGGTAAACAAGTGAATTTTACAAAAAAAAATGCATCATCTGGCTAGTCAACCATGGTAGTGCGACTGACATCGTTAGGGGATGTAAGAATGCAGTCAACATTGGAAATCTGAATTACACCTAAAGAAGCATGCATGTCAACATGCACTGTGACTACAGAAGCAGATCATGATACTCTCCATAGGATTTCATTAAAGGATTTCATAAAATGCGGAAAAAGTGAAGCGCTGTGAATACTTTCCGGATTGACTGTGTATGGCTATATCATGGCCAATACAGATAGAGAATATTCACATCACATTTACAAAACCAACAACCATATAAATAAATAGATTAAATGAGTTTTTTTGACATCAATACATACTAAACAGTTTAAAGGTGGGACCTTATTCATAATATCAACAGCAGTATCTTTCTTTAAAAATCTGCTGCCTTTTTGTTCTCAGGTTGGGTCGGGAGTCGAACCAGCAACCTGGCAACATTTGGGCAACAAGTCTCACGCCCTAACCGGTTAACCATGACTGCCGATGTGTCATGTATATTTGCATTTGAAAGCATTGACAGTTCTGTTACATTTTTAGACCTGTTAAGTCGTAATGGGATAGTCATTCTTGCTCTTCCGGTTTACTTGTATGGCCATACAGTATGATAATTTTCACATGCTATTGAACAGCTGACTTGATTAGAACTGGTTAGGAAATGGGTCTGAAGCAGCACAGTGAATAATCTTCAATCTCACAACCCAGAAAACAACAGTGACCACGTCTTCATCTTCTAGCTAAACACAGAAAGGGACCAATATCTTATCCGAGTCATGACTGTGTAATAGGCAGTTCCGATAAAGAAGGACACCAATTCCTTCTCTTTTGGGGAAATGTACAGTATGGCCATTTGGTAATTATGTAGCGATTTCGTCAATTTTACACACTTTTGAATTACGCATGGTTTGTTTGAGATAATAAAAATTTAGGACACACAATTCCCTTATGCAGTTCAAGTGGAATACCAATCTTGAGAGAGGCTAATCCCAGTGCCAGGCTGGCTAAGAATGAACATGTAAATGCAGGATGTTAAAGTCCCAATACATACCTCCCAGCTTACGACTGCACTGGTGTGGGAGGTGACGGTAACGGTGGGTTTGCCACATTGCCCAGGGGGTCCCGCTGCCGTGATGACAGTGAGGGACTCTGAGTAGGGACCATCCTGTCAAGACACAAGACGAGTCAGAATATTAACCCATCACCAGCTTTTACTTCTTCTTCAACAGTCACTGCTATTGGACGCCTTTACCAGAGGGCCACATGCCCCAGCCCAAATGGGGCCTTCTCCTGTGAAGGAGTAGGTTAAAGCCCACACATCTAAAATCACCTGGAAGCAGGACAACCAAATGACAAGGTAAAATAGTTAAAAAGTGTGCTTCAACCAGGATTTGTCAACTCTCGTTTTTTTTATGCACATGTCTGAAGATGGCTTTTCACCTGAAACATTGCGCAAAACAACTGGGAGCAGAGCAATCCTGGTTTAAGCTGACTTTTTACTTTTCCTGTGAGATCAAAGTTCAAAGCAGTTGAAGTTGCATCTGGTATGTCTGTAAGGGGCATATGCATTCACGGCACATTTTTCCTGTACGAAAGCCTGAAACCAGAAGATGTTTACCCTGATTCACTTCAGAACAGAACTCTTCTGATGTCAGTGTACAAATGGCTAATGCTTTTATTAAAAGTCCATAGCTGAATAGTATAATTTCAGCAATTGCCTTGTAATCCACACTAATAAATGCATCCATCTTTTCCATGTCATTGTATACGTCTTAATAGAAGGAAAGGAAGTATAAAATTGTCAAACTGACAAGTGAACTGACATTTGAAATATGAACTGACAATATGAACTGACATTTGAAGACATCGCAAAATGAAAACCAACATCCTCCCCTGCCGTGTCGCTAATTTCAGAGTTGTCATTCAGTTCAATTAGATGCCTTGAAACAGCAATTTGGGTTTTGTATAATTTCCTCCCAAAAAGGCCGCAAATATGCTAATGTTGAGGTTTTGGTAAAATGATTCTGCATTTTCCATGCGGCAACACTGCTCGTCCCACTCAGCCCCTGCAGTAGATGGCCCGGCTTCAAATTAACTTTTACCAGGACCACAGCAGCAGCAGCAGGAGGAGCCCTCGACTTTAAATTTATTGCGTCCACTGCTTATTCTTGAGCTGGATGGAATAGACTGTTGATTTACATTGGTGTGAGGGGGGAGTTTTAATGGCTGCAGTTTTGGCAGATTGATTGACTGTTGGCAGTGACCTATTGTACATATTGTGGGATATCTCTTCTTTTAATCATACATAGAACATACCTCTGCCAATCAGAAATGTATTATATTTAGCCCGATCTACATACTCAACCTTGTAAACCTTGTATAAGGGACAATACAACAATACATAAATATAAAAAAACAATAGTACAACAGTAACAATGACAGTCATAATAAATATCCACCATGACCCACCCCGCCATTGCTGGTGGCGCGCACGCGGAATGTGTACGTGGCCCCGGGGAGGAGGCTGCCCACGGTGCACTCGGTGGCCTGGCCGCGGTAAACCACCTCTGCCGCCTGCCACTGGCTCTCTGGGGGCGGCTGAGGCTGCTGGGGCGGCTGGCTCTCCTGCTCCTCCTCTTCCTGGCTCTCCGCCTGGCTCTCTTCCGTAGCCACTCTCCCCTCCACAACGCACTTCTCCACGGTGAACTGCTCAGCGGGGCCGGCTCCCTCACATACGGGTGGATCTGTTCAGCAAGTAACCAGAGAAGAGAATGCATCAGGTGGTGGAGAGCTGTATAAAGTACGTAGAAGTATTCTTACAAATGTAATTACAATACTAGTGGTATGGTATTACATGGTCTCATCGTCGTAGTGTTGTGATTACTTAGAAGAGAACTTTTACTTCTAACTTAATACAAATCTGAAGAGGGGGACAGATGCAGGCTCTGCTGCAACGGCACCCCTGTGGTGAGAACAAATTTCCCCTTGAGGAAAAGAAAAAAAGAAAGAAAGAGAGAAAGAAAGAAAGTCTCTGTCTGTCTGTCTGTCTGTCTGTCTGTCTGTCTGTCTGTCTGTCTGTCTGTCTGTCTGTCTGTCTGTCTGTCTGTCTGTCTGTCTGTCTGTCTGTCTGTCTGTCTGTCTGTCTGTCTGTCTGTCTGTCTGTCTGTCTCTGTGGTGGTGATGTGTATATGCAGGGGGAGAGGTTGTGGTTAAAGTTATTTCAACCAGCAAAAGAAGCAATGTCTACTGGAGTCATCAATGTCCATGTGAAGTCAAAGTTTCTCCAGAAAATCTAATGCAATTCCACAGCATGCTATGCTTGAGGCTGTGAGAGAGTCAGACGATGAAGAGATGGACAATCACATTTTGATCGTCCTTATTCAACTCCTGACTAACTTCCTGGTAATCTCCAGACCCCGCTTTTATCGGTCATTAGCAATCATCAACAAATACCAATACAAATTCATCAAATACCAACTTCCCAGAATAAAATGACAACTGCCCAATAGCATGATTCATCAAGATGCTGTGAAAAGCAATGACTCACTAGCCTGATTATCATCGACGTTCAAATCTCTTCGAGACTTAGTCTGACCAAGAGCATAACAATTATAATTTCCCAAACGGCATGGTTGACCCTTCTCCCTTGGTTTGCTTATGGTTGTTTGCTTCCTGATTAAGTGAAAGGAGTTCCCGTATTTTCAGGAACTCAGAAAGTACTTGCATTGCTCTTGACCTGACTAGTCACAACGCCAAAGGTGTTGCGCCACTAGGAGGGCTCGTCCTGGCTAATGACTCACCCCATTCCAAGTTCACCTCCTTGTGTTTGACACTGCCCACTATTCTCGGGGCTTGACACTGAGCTGGAGGAAGGCACAGGGTTCGAACAGACAGGATCGGAGAGTGCTGAAAGAAAAGTCAACACAAAATTAGCACTCTACTTCTAATGTACTTTCACGTGATGAACAAGCAACATAATAAGCCGTTTTAATACAAAAGACATGTTTTTTCTAATCCTTCAGCCCTGGCTGTAAAAGTGAAGTCAATCACTCTACTGCGTACAGCATTCAGAAACATGTTTAAGTCTGGTTTAAGTCAATCTGTGACAAAATGTGGATGACCCCTTCAGTTTTAATGCTTCATCCACTAATTCAAATGTATTAGTGACATTCAGGGCCCAAAATTCACTTTTTTCAACACCAGCCACACTAATGGGTCAAAGTGGCTAGTAAGTTATTCTTTTCTACCAGCCAAACTGAAATTTCACCACCATTTGGTCGTTTGGCTAGTGTTCATTTAGACCAGTGGTTCCCAAACTTTTTCCCTTGCGCACCCCCTGGTGCATTTCAATGTGGTTAGCGCACCCCCTAAGCGAATGTTGCACACGCGCACATTATGCAGTAATTTTGGGAATCCTCTTTTCCAATAGACCTAATGCTTTTTCTGCCTTCATTGCAATGGAACTTGTTGCATGACAAGTCTAGGAGTAATAAATTACACTTCAGATGGACCCTTCCAGCATACAATTCATCAAACAATTAAAAACTTACTTAATACTGTGTAAAAAACACATCTCAGCCACTGCTCTATTCAGCTCGCGCACCACCTTGGGGCAGGCCGCGCACCCCCAGGGGTGCACGCACCCCAGTTTGGGAAACCCTGATTTAGAGCCCTGCTGAATTTTTTTTTTCATTTCCTAACAGTATATTCATTTCTGGCAAGTAGACCCGTGCATTGGGAATGAAACGGCTAGTGCAGCAGGCTACTGGGATTACCTGGCTCTGACCTCCAGCACCAAGGCAGTGGACTCGCAGTGAGTAGCTGGTGGTTGGCCTCAGGTCTCCACACACGTGCTCCAGGCCAGGCCCACTGTACATCTCCACCCAGGGGGCTTCTGTTTGGGCACAGGCAGACATACAATCACAAACACACGCTTCAATACATTTTAAAGGGATCATATTGGAGATTACAGATTTTTGATACTCAACATTTTTAAACCTCTGTTTTTGGACTGGTAGTCAGTCAGTTTGCAGGATTACCAAAAAAGTGCATGAGGATTTTGGTGACTGGATTGGTCAAAAGCTGGTTAATTTAAAACAGATTTTTCTTTAACATAATCTGAAACTGAAAACCCAAGACTAATCCTGTATGTGTCCACAAACTCAAACAAGAACATCAATTCAAATCATACTCAACCTTGAGTCTCGTCCTCCAAGATCTCCAGGATGTAAGTCAGTCCCCCGGAGCCGCCATCGTCCTGCGGTGGTTCTAGAACATGAGGGAAAATGGCAGAAAACTTCCCATAAATATTAAATTCCAGGCAAACAGAGACGGCCCAGCTAAGACGAGAGATAAGATAAGATGAGCCTTTATCGCCTCCTCAAGAGAGAAGTTCAATGTGGGCAAATGAGCGAGATTGTGAATTACACAAAAGGTCAAGTTGGTGTTTAAAATGTCAGGAGAATTAAGTTCCACTTACGCCATGCAGCACAGACGCTGTGTGAGCTGATGTCTCTCACACTGAGGCTTGTAGGAGCTTCTGGCTGCTCGGGGATTGTCTTGCACACCAGCACTGGACTCGGACCAATCTTCCACTCTGCACTGCAGGCGGTGAGCTGCAGAGGGCGACAAAGGGCAACAAGACGAGCAAATTAGCCAAAATCACAATGGCAGAGTTGGATTCAGTAGAGGTAGGAGTACTCTTACACATGTAATTACAACACTAGCAGTGTGATATTACAAAGTTGTACAATGTAATAACATATCACAAGTGTTGTCATTACATTTGTTATTAAGAGTACTACTTCTACCTTATACAACTCTGCACTCTGCAACTCTATAGGTCCCCAGTTGCATTTTGCCCTGCTTCAGATAATCAAATGGGGGAAGAGTTTGCCAAATAAAACAGTGCACCATGAACGCCCCTTAAAGAGAAAGAACTCAAGTAACAATACTCCTCTTATTAAAAAATATTTAAGACAAACATCCTGAGCCCAGATGGCTTAAAGAAAATTGACTTTCAAGTTCATGACGCTTTATTGATAAGTGGAGTTGCCAAATGCAACATTTAATTATTTATGAGTCTCCCCATGGTCTTTCAGGTCATACGCCAGTACATTTTTTATGTAAAAAGTTAATATAATAATCACTTGTAATAACAGAGGAACAAATTATTGAATGTAGGTATTGTAGGCCTATACACTGCACATACAGCTATTCAAAACCTGGGGTGCATTTCTCAAAACTATAGTTGATAACTATGTTAGCTACTTTGTTGTTTTCAAAGCAATTTCCCCACGTTGCTAACTGGCTAACAACTACACTTTCGAGAAACACACCACAGGTTTGAACAAGCTGTAGAGAGTTCCTTAGCATTTTAAATCTTCAACAGGCTAGACAAGCCGAGCCTAAGTAGAACTAGAATGTGTGATAGTTTATATGGACACAGGCCTTACCCTGAGGCTATACTGCGTGTTGCGCTTGAGGCCATCCACTGTGCAACTGACATCAGTACCATTGTACCTGACGTGGAAGTCAAGTCCCTGATTGAGAGAGAGAGCGAGAGCGAGAGAGAGAGAGAGAGAGAGAGAGAGAGAGAGAGAGAGAGAGAGAGAGAGACAGACAGAGAGAGAGACAGAGACAGAGAGACAGAGAGAGAGAGAGAGAGAGAGAGAGAGAGAGAGAGAGAGAGAGAGAAAGAGAGAGAGAGAGAGAGAGAGAGAGAGAGATGGATTACTACCTGCATCTTCCGAAGCAGTAAGAACAGCTCTGATGCCATTACCTTTTTACCGTACACTGGCACAGCATAAACCTTGAGGTTTGGGACAGCGTGAGCCATTACATTACATTTAGCCGAAGCCTTTATCTAAAGCGACTGGCAAACAACAATTTTAGGTCAATACTTGCAGAAATGCACAGTACCCAGGCCAAGCAGGGTTAGTGCTATTGATTTATTTATTGTTATTACTTTATTATGTACATTTTTATAATATTTTATTTGATATACTTATTAACATTTAAATATTTATTTATTAAAATAAATAAACTAGTGGCTTGTGTGCGGTTGCCGCCGGCCTCACCTGTGCATCGTCCTTGAGCTCTAGTGTGTAGGTGATGGGCTCCTCCGGCCCACAGCCTCCGGGGCGCGTCCACTCCAACGTGAGCCAGCTGCTGCCAGCCTTCAGGAGCTGAGGAGCCAGGGGGAGATGGGGTTGGCTGCCCGCCGTGGGGAAGGACACCTCTGGGCTGAAACCGCTGGAGGATGAGGAGGAGGAGGAGGAGGAGGAGGAGGAGGAGAGCAGACGTGGTTGTAATGGTTAGGGAGCTGGACTTTAGGTCAGAGGGTTGGAGGTTCAAATCCAACCCTTAGCTCTCTCTATACATTCATCCATGGCTGTATCCCTTCTCTGGGCCTTGGCTTCTTTGGGCCTTAGGTTTCCTGTTCCCATTACAAGGCAACATGTACAGAAGCTCTGTCCCTACACACACGCGCCCATAAAGAGATACTGGGGGCTGTTATTTACACACTCCCAAAATAGTCAAGCATGTTTATTTAAGCTAACCAATGCACACATTGATGTATGGAAACAAATATAAGCGCACATCGGGAAAATAGTGAAGAGGATATGCCTCACAGACATGTCTTGTGTACGTGAAAGCAGAAAAGCGTTCGTACCTGGTCCCGATGTCATTTAGTGCCGCCAGACGAAATGTGAAACTGGTGGCCGGTGAGAGACGTGTCACTTTAAAGTGCCTCTGGTTGCCGTAGTAGCACCCCCGAAAAGCGCCATTCTTTCTGCCCTGTGCCGAAACAAAACATGGACCTTCAGCCACAACACATATACTTTTGAAGAGTATGTTTTATGGTATTTTACAATGTCCTCATCCATGTGTGTGTGTGTGTGTGTGTGTGTGTGTGTGTGTGTGTGTGTGTGTGTGTGTGTGTGTGTGTGTGTGTGTGTGTGTGTGTGTGTGTGTGTGTGTGTGTGTGTGTGTGTGTGTGTGACTCACTTCATCCCATTCCAGTACGTAGCCTGTGATCCTTGACCCGTTGTCTACTGGAGGCTGCAAACCAAGAAGAAAACTCTTGTCAGTTCCAGATTAGTGAAAAGAAAACATGAAGAGTTTTGAATTACCCCTTGGGGACAATAAAAGTCGATCAATCTAAGACTGCTACACTGTTGACTACGTGCTTACACAGGGTTCACAAAAAGAGATATTAGGCTTTCAGTAAAATACACGAGAAAGTGAATTAGTTGAAAGAGAGTTAGTATAATGCCTCATGTTTGAAGATGAGGTTGAGGATGAGCATTTGAGCAAGGCTATCGATCTGAAAACAGGGCATTAAGTGCAAAACAGCAAACTTCTCCCTTAATAACTAAATGACATTTTTTGGGGGCTCAGATGTCAGGTGGTGCAACTACAGCCCATTCATTTATTAGTGATGATTGGTAAATAATGTACTGCAATGACATTGCAATTACAAAATGTGCTTCTTAGGTAATGGTTGCTATGGTTGCACTACCCTGATGTGTGCTACTGCTAATGTCAAAATGTATTCCAAAACGTCATCGACCCAAATGCAAGCCAATGAGTACCTTCCACTGAAGGGTGAGAGAGCTCCTGGAGCGGTGGGAGAGTCTGGGGGGTAGAGGGGTGTCCGGAGGGCCGCAGTGGGTGGTAAACGCACCGACCTCAGAGCGCGGACCCCGTACAGTATCACATACAGCACTAACCCTAAAACACAAGAAAGAGAGAGAGTCCACAGATAACTAATCAGTAACCAGATTTGTATAAAGTAGAAGTACTCTCACAAATGTAATTACAACACTGTAGTAGAGTGATATTACATAGCTGAAATGCAATGTCATACCACTAGTGTTGCAATTACATTTGTAAGAGTACTTCTACTTTACACAACTCTGTCAGTAACCTAGCAACTTAAATCAGGAGGGGGGGAAAGTGTTAGAAGCCTTTGTGCAAGCATGGAGATGCCTTTACCGGACATGGTAGTCTGTGGCCGGCCTCAAATCCGTCAGGTGGTGCTCCAGTTCTTGTCCACTGCACACAGAAAGACAGACAGATTATGCAAAATGAACTGGCTAATTCTCACGTCATATGGAGTTTCTTAATCACAAGTTGTATTGATTGCTGTAGACATGTAGACGTTTTGTAACACAAATAGAAACTTATCAGGTGATTGAGGTTTCAGTCATGTGAAAAAAAAAACATGTATGATTGATGATATCGGAGGTTGACCAACATATGACCAGGGGAGAGCAAAGGGCACAGTGTGCAAGTTGCACTTCTTGAACGTGGTGTTGTACCTGAACTAGTTCAATGAACTATAAAAGTTCACAAACTAATTCATAATGCGAATGAACTACATGCGCCTTCGTTTCATAGGGTGCCACATTTCCTTGCTGGGCGAATAGACCGGCCGCAACGAGATTCAAGAGACAGAATCGCTTTTGTACAGCAAGAGCGATACGAGCAATTGAAGCCACTAGAGTATGTCTGTTCAAAGCAGAATGCAAACATTCCAACATTCCCATTGGCTATGGCTGCGGTCACTGAACCGCGTCATAGCTAATTTGCATAATATTCCCAGGAGTTACAAACTGTCGAGGACTACAAACTGTCGAGTCGCGCGAATCGCCTCTAGTCTCCAGAATCGCTTTTGTCGCGCGACTCAATACAAAGTCAATTACTTGCTCAGGTCTCTGCCCGTGTATTCGTATGGTAAGTGTTCATTACAGTTAACTATTCAATTAAGTCTCTTCTGTTTCAAACATGTTTTGATGGTGTAATTTCTGTCTTCATCACCGTCTAATAATGTCAGGTAAAACTTTTACATGTCTGAAACAAAAGAAAAACTTAAGACTTGAAATAGTTTTCTTGTGTGTGAACTTACTTACCTGTAAACCTGGCGGTACTTCCCATCCGCCCCCTTGTCAGTGAGCGTGAGTTCGTAGCTACAGGAGGAGGAGGGGGAGGAGGTGCCTGAGTCACCTTGGCCACTGGAGACGGTTACGGGAGCCCAGGACACCAGAGCCGAACGAGACTGCACTTTGGAAATCTAACAGGAGAGATGCACGCACACACATACACAACTTAATACATAATACTTAAGACATAAGTCATTCAAGACCATTTTAAACATCAGCATTATCCAAATTTATGAAAAGGTTCTCAGCTCCAATAATCTGGATATGTTTAAGGTAAAATGATACTTCATTTCAATTTCAACGTAACTATCAATTTAAGATATTTTTGATTTTGCTAAGAAGGCATCAATTTTCACAGATGTTATGTAGAGGTTTAAGTGAGCTAAACTTAGCCCTATAGTGTAACCCAAAGCATTGCAACCACGAAGTGTATGACACAACAACAGAGGTGTAAGGAAACTTGATACAACATGTTCTAATGGTAATCCAATAGTACGGATTATACAATATGATATGCAAAGATTTGATGTGCAACAGGACCTACCTGTGGTTTGTCTACTCCTGGGAGTATGTCTTGGATTCTTCTACTTTCTACATTATGATCTGTAAGAAAGAGAAATAAATCAATATTACATCATTATTTACATCACACCCAATGAAGGCTCCTATATGTCATAATTAGTGGCACAAGTCAATAAGAACTAGGACACTATGATGGAATATCCCCTATGGAGAAAACTGCAGATAAGCTGATATGACAACTAGATGAAGGATGCTGTGCAGTGTGTTGCAGTGGTAGAAAGTAGTGTGTGTGTGTGTGTGTGTGCGCATGTGCGTGTCAGTGCTTGCCTGTCCGTTTCGGGGGAGTCAGAGTAGGGCATTTATGACTCACCACAGGGTGTGAAGTCATGGCAACAAGACCCATATGTGACCTGCAGGTGACTGGTTACACGCACGCACGTACTGCCGTGGTATTTAAGGGGGGAGACTGCTGTGTCAGGGCGTCTGGGGAAGATGTGAAGAGGGAGTATGGGAGTGATGAGAATATGTGCTGGGAGTTGAAGGCTGTCGGTGGACCAACTACGTGTATGTATAAGCTACACTCTCTACAGTATAGTCTGTGTTGAAAGAGCAAGGGCAGTGACCAAAACAAAAGGCCCATTCACAGTCTCCGTTTGGTGTTTGTTCAGTTTGGACCAACAGTCAGAGAAACAGTCATTTAAGCATAGGGTGACAAAACGTTACATGTTGCACATAACTTAAAACCGGGAGATTAACAGAGTTCACCATTGTGAGGTAAAAACCTGTATGCCATTCTTTCCCTGACCTCCTTCCTGCAACGCATTTCAGTAGTGACCCCTGAAACGTGCATTCTTTAAGAAGGAGAGAGAGAGAGAGAAAGAGAGAGAGAGAGAGAGAGAGAGAGAGAGAGAGAGAGAGAGAGAGAGAGAGAGCGAGCGAGAGAGAGAGAGAGAGCGAGCGAGAGAGCGAGAGAGAGAGAGAGAGAGAGAGCGAGCGAGAGAGCGAGAGAGAGGACAGACAGACAGACAGACAGACATGGCCGTAGTGGCGGATATATTCTGGTGCTGATAGTTTCACACAGCGTCGCGGATCTGGTTTGGACAGCACTGCCATTCACAGAGGTATGCTTACAGACAGGAAGAAGTCTGTCTCTCATTATGGTCTGTGGTTGCTATGCAACCAGGCTAGGGAGAATCAAGAAACCAGGAGACCAAGGGATCATGGGAAAGGGGGACAATAAAACGTAACACAAAGCAAGAAAAACAACTGAGGTGAAGATGAAAAGTAAAATGGGTTTTCCGACTGTAGCAGAGAAAGGCAGAAAGTGGAAAGGGAAGAGGGAATGGAAAACTGAGGAGACAAAAGTCAAGCAGTTGTGGTAACTGCTGCATTAGCTCCTCTCCTGTTTGTGACTCTGGGTGCAAGTCATTTTTCTCCAAACGTGAACCCTTTCACCGGTCCTCTTATGTAAAGTCAGATTTATATTGGACAACCATCAGTTTCGTTTTGGCACAACCATCTGACATTCAAAACATGTTATTTCAATGTTGATGATGTCTTAATTTGAAAAACAAAAACCCTCTGCAACCACCAATAGACAACATTAATCAATCAATCAATCAATCATCACGCTCATAACTCATTAACGCCAGCCATTTTCAAATCACATAAAATAAATGCTGAAAATGCTTTGGCACTGTTGGTTTAACACAGAAGATTGAATTCTATGACTATGTCAACACCACACCATATAAAACGTTAGGATCCAAAATTACACACTTAAGAGTCATTGGCATCAAGTGAGTTGAATGTGCTTGATAAAGAGAGAGAAAATAATGTGTATAATTTTGGTTACAGTCCCTGGAGCAATGTGGGGTTAGGTACCTTGCTACCTGGCATGGATGAAGGTGCTGGTAAGGGCAAGATTTTAACCTGCAACCCTTTGATCAAGTAAAGGCCAGCACTCTAACCATTGAGCCATGGCCTCCACAAGGTGATTTAATGCTGACCCCGACCTAGCCTGGGCTTACCATATCCTCATGCCAATTTCATTTGAAAAGAGGTCTGGAAAGGCCAAACTGAGACCCAATTACTTTGATGCGATAGGAGCTAAATCAGTTGAAGTTTGAAATCTGATTTACCCAATCTCTAACGTTTGAGGGTGACGTGTCATGAATCATCGCTCACCGCCCCCCTCATCATCCCTCTTGCCTGGTTCCGCCTATGCTTGTTCTCCGTCCCTCCCCTGTTCACTGATTGGTCATGTTGTCTGGCAGCATGAGTGATCTTCTCCCAGAAGACCTGACCCAGACAGACGTAAGGCCCAGAGACATGCTTGCTGCAGGATACGCGTGCACTTTTTGAGCACGAATGCGCTGCCATTCATATTTTATGTCAATTTTGCGTGCGGTTAACACCAGCCACAAGGTAAGCAGACGTGTGCACACACTGAGCAATATTGCCAGAACCGTGTTCCGAACTTCCATGTTGAGTTCGGATAAAACAGTGCTGGAAAATATGAATGCCCTGTTGGCTATCTGCCCTCTACATCAGTGTTTCCCAACCAGGGGTACGTGTACCACTAGGGGTACTTGAGCACTCTGCAGGGGGTACTTGGAAAAAAGTAATAGCAACAAATGCATGGAGCATAGTCACACTGAGATAGAGGAAGAGATGTAGAACATGGGTTAGGGGGTACTCGTGGTACAACAAAAAGGCTCAGGGGGTACGCGAGACGAAAAAGGTTGGGAAACACTGCTCTACATGATACCTCCAGTATCGTGTGTAGCGATCTGATGGCTCTTTTGCAACTGTATGACCACATTCTATTGTAAGATGAGGGTCTTGGCCAGTGGTGTAGTCTACTTTTTTATGGTGGGTATACTGTATATTTGAGCTTTTTTTGAAGTGGGTATACTGTATATATTTGTGCTATTCAAAACAATGGATCAATACATTTTAAGTGGGTATACTGAAATCCCTGAAATTTAGAAGTGGGTATACTCCGTATACTCGGGTTCTACGTAGACTACACCACTGGTCTTGGCTTATCAATGCAACTTATCTCGTGTGTTTGTGTGCTTAGGAGGCTGAGATATGTAGGTTTTTTATAGGCTGAGGGCACCTTTTCCTACAAAGGGCTTAGGCATTAACAGGCATTTCTTCTAAGTGCTTCAGGCCTAAATGGGTTAAGTCACACCAGCAAGCAAGTACCCGGCCTAATGAGGAGGGCAATGGGAGGGGAATGTGAATGAACCAGAGGATGACATGCCCAGGCTAGCCCCCACCACCCCACCCCTTCTCAACCCCTTCTGCCTTTTTCCAGCCAGGGTGACGGTCAGCCAGCCAGCCAGTCAGCCAGCCAGCCAGTCAGCCAGCCAGCCAGCGCTGCTCACAGGATGTGGCCGCCACTCTGTTTACTCTTCTCATCGGCCCACTGAGAGGCACCGGACAGGAGAGAGGGAGAGCGTGAAGACGAGTGACTGGAAAAGAGGGAGAGAAAGAAGGGCAGAGGGAGAGGGCTGTAGGTGGACAGAGGAGAAGAGTGAAGTCACTCTTCTCTGGAAAGGCAAGAGGGAGCAAGGAACAGAAAACAGAGAGACAAACAAATGGTGCATCGCAGTCAAGTGCAGGAGGGAGGAGAGAGGAGGATGTGGGGTGTTCATTTTTGTAGCACAGTAGACTAAATACTAAATACTAGACTCTACCAGAGGTGGGAGTAGAGTGCATAACTGGTAGAGCATTCCTTTTGAGAAAATATGTGCAAACGCAAATAAAGCCACTTTTATATACAGAGTGATGCCCTAAAAGTAGTAGTACTCTGTCCTGTAATAGTCATGACTCAACTGACATTTTAAAGCAGACACCTGACTCATCAGAGGGGTTATTCATAGGCTCGTGGTTACATGAATCTAAAATGTATACAAAAAAATCCTTGACTTGCTGAAGAAATATCACTTCAGAGTCCTCTGTGGACAGGGGCCGTGTCATCCACCAGATTAAACTCATCCAGAGCAAGCACAGCTTAAAACAGCCCTCGTGGCTCCAATTTCCACATAGAAACAAGTCTAGCAGGCTCTTCTATTAGGAGGTTTACATCTGGACAGCTGGGACATCCCTCAAGGGGAGGGGCTTCAGGAATGGCCCATACCGAATCCTTGCTTTACGGAGTTAAGTCCTGTGAGCCTAGCAGGGCTTGTTGCTTTACATCACGTCAAGCTTTAATCCAGCGAAGGAAGTGCAGGGTCACAAATCGAAATCCTGTACCAATAGGGAAAAAAACTAAGTGAGCAAATGACATAATCCCCTTTGGTTCACTTTGGGCTTTTTTCCCTATTGGTACAGGATTCCGCCCTGTGACCCTCCAAAATCCCCAGACTGACTTGTTAATCATTAGGCCACAGCTTCGTACAGGAAGTTGCTGTGCCTCAAAAGGTATCAAGGAAATATTAAGCCACAAAAAAAGGTAAGAGGACCAGGGGTGGAGGAGGTGGGCAACATGCCATATGAACAGGCCTGCTGCTTGATTCCTGCCTTGATCCTCCCTTGATTCCTTCTTTGTTCCCTACCCATGGGAGGAGGGCAGACACCGAGGCATGAAGCCAGAGGACAGAGGATAGAGGATAGATGGGACTGAAGGATAGATGATGGAGGATAGATGGGACTGAAGGATAGATGATGAGATGCAGACTATGGGTACATTCCATTATCCTAACTCCCAACACCTGTGCTTGTGTCCTCAGTACACTTCACTTGGAGGCAGCCGTGGTGTAATGGAGACACTGGCTGTTTCCCAGTCTCCAGTGATTGGATACTCTTTGGTGAACTCCGCGAAGTATCCAATCACTGGGCGTTGCACGTCCTAGCAAGGCTAGAACACTGGACGTTGGGAAACTGCCATTGAGACAAGAGGAAGTGATGTGGCTGTTGTCATTGTTTACAGTAGTGAGCTTCGCCACAGCACCATGGGGTACATTCCATTATCCTAACTCCCAACACCTGTGCTTGTGGTCTCACGCTTCACTGACGCCCCACCTCCGTGGAGAAAACAATTAAGCTTCCCCACTGTCAGCCTGATAAGCCACAACAACATTTGGGGGACATTTCCCCATTCAACATCCCGACTGCAAATGAGAAAACCACATTTGAATTGCGCTTTTGCAAGATTTTGCATGAATTTAACTTCTCCCGTCAATGACGTCTTGTGACGTCATCACGAGGCTGTAAGCACAAGGGAGGACAGGAGTGAGGATAATGGAGAAACCCTATGTCCCTCCCCCAGCCACTTACCATGTTGTGGTGGTTGCTGTTGCTGCAGCTGCTGCTGCTGCTGTTGCTGATGATGATGATGATGATGCTGTGGAGACTGATGATGCTGGTGCTCCCCATCGTGGCTCTTGGGGCTCAATCTGGACCGCCTGTCTGTCCGCTTGTTTCCCGGGCTTCCTCCACCACCACTACCCCCACCGCCCCCCGTGCTACACACTCCGCTGTGGCTCTTGTAGCCATTGGCTGTGGGGCTGCAGCCGGAGTTGTTGTTCTTGTAGGTCGAGGAGGGCGGGCTACTGTTGAGGCGATTGAGGCCACCGGGGCGCTCCGATGGGCCCTTCAGCTTCTTGGGCGGCGGTTTGCAATACGGCTCTTCCCGGTTGATGTAGGAGGTCATGTTGTAGTGGATGTTGGGGATGATCTCTGCAGACGGAGGAAGAGAGAAAAGTGAGATGGAAAAGTGAGATCTTCTTGGGGGATGTGAGGGTAGAGGGTTTTAGCCATCAGTCTTGTTCTAATGCTTGAAATTGAACAGAGAAAATTCTGAGGTGGGGCTAACGTATGCAGTGGGCAGTCTTTATCCATGTGGATTGTGGATTGATACAGGAGCATCTTAGGTGACAAATTGCAGTTAGTGTGGTTCGACAAGTTATAATGCAATCGATCGCATGACGGTATATGCACACAGGAACGGCACGTTTCCTTAACGTCTCCGTGAGCAGTGCGAGTCCGAGAGGTTCGCGGGCTGCCTTTCACACTGCACAGTCAACGTCCACGTTCTATCCGCGGGCAGCAGCCATTCATTTTCAATGGGAGCCGCGCATTGAACGCGGACGTCCGCGCAGGAAAATAGACTCAAGTTCTATTTTCAAGGAGCAACGCGGACATGTCCGGTCGGCACAGACATGCATCGCGCTTACACCACATTCCTGTGTGCAAGGCATGATTTGTTTTCATGCATTTTAACCATTTCGGACTGATAACGGACACGTTCTGTGGACGTACTGTGGATGTCCGCGCCGTTGGTGTGCATGTACCGTGACAGTACGGACTGCTCAGCTTTTGACATAGTACATGAAAATCCCCAGGCCAGTGCTGTGGGGGGCGGGCTGAGGAGCCATGGCAACTACCCTCATTAAACTTCCAACTTGCGACAAAAACGTTGAACTTGCATTAAAAACGTTGAACTTACATTAACGGAAAAGTGCACTACTTTGAACATTAAGCCTCTTTTCTGAGCTGTCAAATGTTTTAGAGTCCCCCTCACCGTTTTTTCCCCTTTTTTTTTTGCTGATGTGTCCGTTATTTGGCAAATTTGGATTTTGTCTTAACCGGCTTTAGAATGGCCGTCTACGGGCATGGACAATGTCTGTTCTTAAAGTCACTGCAGACATTGTAGACAACTCGGAAAAGGGGCTTAATGTTCAAAATAGTGCACAACATTTTTCCAAAAACTTTTCCAGGATTTCCATGAACCTGTACCTACCCTCGTAGAGGTGGGGCAGGCGGTGGGGGTAGTACTGGTGCGGGGGCACATCCCCGTGGCCAGCTGGGGGGTAGTAGGCCGTGTGGGAGGCGGGGATGAAGTGTGGGTGTGCCATGTAAGGCGGCGGCATGTGGTGGGTGGGGGAGAGCGCAGGAGAGTAGCTGGGCGGGTAGCACTCCGAGTGAGGGGTCACCACCACACGCCGAACCCCCGTCGTGTTGTCCTCCAGGACCTGGTAAACAACAAGAGGAAGCAAGGTGTGACCAACATGAGCTAGTATGAAGACAAGACATGGGGAAAATTACGAGATGAAGTAAAAAGGATAAAGCTCAAAAGGACCTGGGGGCACCGTGTATCAGTGGGCTAAGGAACCATACCATAAATTCAGAGAACAGAGTCTGAGTCTAACCCCAGATCATTTCACAACCCTTTCCCATCTCTCCCACGATCATTCTCAATCATTCTCTTAATAAAAGGCATAAAAAGCACAAAACTACCTTTAAAAAGCACAAAGCATGAGATAGGAACTAGCTCAGCCACCGGAAATGCCAGATTTTTTTTTTCAAGGCAAGCCTTATAAAGGCAAACAAAAAAAACGAGTGGGATCACTAGGGTTCCATCTCACTCACGTCTTCTGGCCGCTGATACCGACTACTCCAATAACTTGGGGACACGTTCAGAGTTTGGCATGCTAACAGTTACTGACCAGACCACAGACATCTGTAGAATGTTCTTTTCAACAACGCGTGGGGAAACCAAGCAGATGTCAGTGGACAGCAGGGCTGCAACAATATTGTATCGAACTGAGAAATCGTGATACAAAGACTCACGATACTGTATCGTGATACAAGGAGGCAGTATCGTGATACACCCTTTCAAAGTTTTGACATCCATCAGTCCAGAAAACTACCACATGATATGAAGTGATGGTGCTTCCAAGCTTCGAATCATCATCATTATTATATTTAAACTTTTTTTAATTGTGTGCAGCCTCTTGTAACCTATTCTACCTACAACTTGTCATAGTTTTATTCATAATCTAATTTTATAACATTGGCAAATGTGAAGTCGTGGGGTGTATCGAACCATAGGTCAAAAATCGTGATACGAACCAAATCATGAGTTGAGTGTATCGTTACAGCCCTAGTGGACAGGCTAACTGGCACAGACTAGGCTGCCCTACAAGGGCAAAGTGTAGTAACAATACCAACATTAAAGACCTTCAAAGTATTAATATTAGATTGGAGATTGTAGTTTCTGCAAATTTGACATGGCAAAGGCTTTGTCACGAGATAAAGGACGTTTTATGAAGCCCATTTTCTGAGTTTAAACTCAATTTCGACAAAATATGTACCGGTAGTTACTGCATTCTGTCTTTGTATGGCAGTAGGGATTTCAGACCAGCAGGTGTGTTGGCAAACCGAGGGTAAGACTTGGGGTATGATATTACCGCCGGTACACATTATTTTGTAATTTGTAATTTTGAACATGGTTAGAAGAATACATAAGAATGTGCCTCGTCCCCTGGTTGTTCTGATGGAAACAAAAAACCCCTAGACTTGATTCAACAGTAAGACCTAATGACACACAACTAGATTCTGTTCCCAATAGCCCCAATGGAGGACTTTGGGGTGTGGTAGGATTGAAGTACAGTAGGACCTGGCCTGCAGTACTGGTGTGGGTAGCTGTGTGGCTGAATGGTGTTCCAGTTTAGAAGCCCCCGGCCTTTCAGAACACCAGGGGAAGAGGCACCATGGACTGCTGTGATGATGAGGCATGAGTCATGTGGTTTTAGTGGTCGAGGAAAAGCATCGTCTTTGTTAAGCTCAGTATTCGAAATGTTAATGTTTGCTTTTCAACAGGAAAACTAAGTCTTACTAAGTCATCTAAAATCCTCCCTTCGGACAGTGAGAGCATGCATATGCCCTCACATCCTCCTCGTTCTTATATGAGGGGTGTAGTTGACTTTATTTAATCCATGAGAAGGAGCGATGTCAGGGATGTTGCCACATGGTTAATGGTTACCAGTTAGGGCATCCCTGTTGCACCTCAAAACTCTGTGCTTTCGCCCAGTGTTTTGGACAATCGTCTTATAGCCCATAGGTGTTATGTAGACCCCTAACCTTGGAGGTGAGATGACATGCATCCTTTGTCGTTGTCTCATCTCATTCCTTTCTCCTAAAAGTCTGTACACACACACACACACACGCTTTCTTTGCATTCTAAGAATGTTCTGACCTGATGAAATGCCCGTGGGTATGACCTTTCCCTGTCACAGCACAAAAAGGTCCCATCACACTTACAAAGCAGCTCCAGTTGCCAATCATGTGCAAGCATGTGTATGCCTGTCTCCCTCTTGCCTTTCCTCTCTCGATTTTACTTTAAGTATGTGTGTGTGTGTGTGTCCACAAGTACAAAACCTCTCTCTAAAATCCATGCAGGAATGCAAAGTTTCTTTTGAATGTCTTCACAGGCAGGAGTTCAACTCCTCCAACGTCTCCCCCTCCTCCCCAAACTCTCTCCCTCTCCTCCTCCCCCCCACTGGCCTGCCACAGGGGCCCCCGCCCAGCCGGCTCATTCCTGGGCCTGTTACCTGGGAGATGTAGCCTGGGGGCACGTGGATTGGTGGGATGGAGCCATTGGGTGACATCATGGGAACTTCAGCTGGCCCTGTGGAAGGGGGAAAAAAAGAGAGCAGAAAAGAAGAGAAGAGCACTGTCAATCCAATACATAAAAGATGCCCGCAAGCAACCTTCTGGGTAGGGCCCATTCCTAAATTCTAAAATACCAAGTAGATACAAGCTGGTGTGCAGGCGAGAGACGTCTGACATAAAATTACAGTAGATGGGAGAAAAATAGAATTGATTAAAATAATGGACTCTCTTGAGTGTGGTGCGTCTTGCACGTAACAAAAAAAATCAATTGCACATCAAAATTCTTGGAACTTTAAAAAAAAAAAAAAAAAGTATTGTTTCGAGCAATGGAATCAATGCCTATGTTTTTATACAGTGAGACCAAAGGCAATTTTCATGCCAGCATGACAACAAAGTCTATTCTATTGTTTTCTATTCTATTTTTTGTGCCAGCAGCAGGAGCACAATTGCTTTGGTTTGTTTATTTTTGTCAGGGGGACACACCGGTCCCCTGTGACCTGTGACACACTGATGAAGGCCAACAAGCCTAAATGTTTGTCCTCCTTCTCAGGGCCGGATTAAGACTGCCTGGGGCCCCTAGGCTACAGATTGCTGTGCCCCCGCCCCCGCGGCAAGCTTTTGCGCCAAATGCACACTGATAGCGTCATAATTGTAAGATAGGAATTAAGGATAACATGTCTACCAACTGTACTCAACACAACGGATGAATTTCTCAATATTGCATCTTGTCACAACTATGCAATTTGTGCTCCTGCTGTCTGCTGAAACAAAAAAAAACAAAAAAAAATGCAAAAGATCTTGAAAATTGTGATCCATCTTTCAGAGAGAGAAATCCCAAAGCCAATTGCTTGCATATTTTGGTGCAGATTCAAACGCACATTTTGATTTAATGGGACAAAAGCCACATTTCATCCCAAGTGCACTCTGTATAAAGACAAAAAAACAACAACACCTCTTATGTCGGGGGATTAGCCATACAATTCTACAAGACAACCGTAAAATCGAATCTACACTCTAATGTGTGTGAAATCCAGAGTCTCGCTTCATAGCGTTTAAATAACACAGGCACAGGCATGAACAGTTAGGGATGACGTAGTGCTAAAGCACCTGCGACTTTACCTTACCTTTACCTTACTTTACTTTTTTTTTGCTTTTATCCGACAGGACAGTGAAGGATTTGACAAGAAGTGAATGGGGAGAGAAAGACGGGGAAGGATCGGCAAAGGACCCGGGCCGGGAATCATACCAGGGTCGGGCGCATAGTAAACCAGTGCCCTGTCATTTGTGCCGCGATAGGGCCTAACTTTTGTTTAATAATATAGCAATAATGTAATAAAGGCCTATAGCCTCCATGGCTCTAAGGAAGTTTCACATGCCCCCTGTCCCCCACCTAGAGTACCTGCCCCCCAAAATGCCTGTACACGCCACTGGACACAGGTATGAAATGGGTATGACACAGAGAAAATGAAGCCGATTGCAAAAACCTTGTTCAAAACTGTTAACCTACACAATACAGACCAAAGAGTCAGACAAACCCAAATAAGAGAAGCCTCGAGGACATTTATTATGTAATACATAGCAGATTCAAGATGGCATTCCTTTCAAATCTAGACTGCTCTTGAGGTGTGCATGCGGATAAGTGGGCAAGGGAATGCCAAAGAGACAGAGAGAAAGAATTCGGCAGACAGGCAGGGCAAAAGACAAGAGGAAATGGGCCCAAAAAGAGAAAACATTACTACTGTACTGTCTCATCACTTATTACCACTGTTTAAATGAAGGCCTCCTCGGTGAGACCACCAAGCAGCCCCTTTCTTGTGCCTTGTGGTCTAAAAAAATAAATCATGCATATAATTCAATGCACACGCACATGCGCACAAGCACAAATACACACACACACACACACACACACACACACACACAGTCTATCATCCCTCTCTGCTCCCTTGAAATGTCTAGTCTCTCTTGAAGGAGGGAGGGGGGGCTCCAGTAGTCTGACCTCCAGCTGTTTAAGACATCTCTGCTCCCCAGGCTAACTCTACCCCGTCCCGTCCCACCCCACCCTGACCTCCATCTCAGACCCAGCCCAGCCCAGCCCACCCCACCCTCCCTCTAGAGCAGTGGTTCCCAACCTTTTTCTTCAGGGACCCATGTTTTTACTATTATAAGCTTTGGTGACCCAACCACGTGAGCGCCCGCACGAGACGGAGTCACAAGATGCCCTCTGTCTCCTGGGAAAACTAATTTTAGTTATTTTATTCCTCAATTCGTCTTTGGTCAAATATAGAATACATGTTTAATGTAGCACTTACAATTTGCTGCTTCTATGCATGTATTAGTTAAATGCTTTGTCATTTAGGCTAATCATCATGGGCTATATATTTCAAATGAAACCCGTTAAAATCAAGAGGGCTCCGCGACCCCCTGTGGATCTTTGGCGACCCATAAGTTGGGTCCCGACCCATAGGTTGGGAAACACTGCTCCAGAGTTCCAGCTAGTCCTGGCGAGGAACGGCACGACACGGCGGCCTCCACTATTCAGCGGCTCCATAAATCAGTGAGCGGCTCTGATGGCTTTTACAGTTGATCTCGGGCTTCCGCCAAGTCCTTACCTTCCCATTGGGCCCCTGAGCTACTGTTGGAGGAGAGGGAGGATGGGAAGAGGAGGAGGAGGAGGAGGAGGAAGAGGAAAGAAGAGGAAGGGGGATGAGGAGGAGGAGGAGAAAAAGAAGAGGAAGGGGGATGAGGAGGAGGAGGAGGAAAGAAGAGGAGGAAAGAAGAGGAAGAGGAAAGAAGAGGAAGGGGGATGAGGAGGAGGAGGAGAAAAAGAAGAGGAAGGGGGATGAGGAGGAGGAGGAGGAAAGAAGAGGAAGGGGGAGGAGGAGGGGGATGAGGAGGAGGAGGAGGAGGAGGAGGAGGAGGAAAGAAGAGGAAGGGGGATGAGGAGGAGGAGGAGAAAAAGAAGAGGAAGGGGGATGAGGAGGAGGAGGAAAGAAGAGGAAGGGGGAGGAGGAGGGGGATGAGGAGGAGGAGGAGGAGGAGGAGGAGGAGGAGGAGGAGGAGGAAAGAAGAGGAGGAGGAAAGAAGAGGAAGGGGGATGAGGATGAGGAGGAGAAAAAGAAGGAGGAACAAGAAGAAGGCCTCTGCATTAATCAGTGAGGATGGCATTTTTGTGCCTTTATTATCAGATAGGACAGTATTGAGAAGACAATAAATGGTTGGGGGAGAGAGATGGAACAGGGTTGGGAAATGACTAGGGATGCACCGATACCACTTGTTTGAAAACCGATACAAGTACGAGTACATTAATGTGTGTACTTGCCGATACCGAGTACCGATAGCGATACCTTTTACCACCAAAATACAATGAAAATAAATGCATGGCCTTGTTTTTTTCCCACCTGTGATATTTTTATTGTCCATTTTGATTTGATTTAAATGTTAGTAAATGTATGAGATGGCACTTTTTTCCATGCTGATTTAAAGTCCACAGAACATGACAAGATTTTGCATTGTTTTGAGTACTCGTAGCTGGTATCGGCAAGTGCTTGACGAGTACCAGTACGAGTATAATGAGCAGTATCGGGAGCCGCTACCGATACCAGAAATGACCCAGGCTGGATTCGAACCTGGGTGCCCCAGGGCAATGCTGCCCATATGGTATGGCATATTACACACAGTGCCTCCCGAGGGAGATCATTTCATGGAATTGGTGCACTCATTGCTGGAGTGGGACAGTGTTGGATAGCGTGCCTTGCAAGTGGAGGCACTTGGATAAGCTTGAAAAGGGAGAGCATTTTGTGTGGGCACTGATAAAAAAAAAATGCCTGAAGAAGGGTTTGTCACCCGAAACGTTACGAAAAAAATAAAGTAAAAGTGGAAGCAGACAAATTCTGGTTGAAGCAAACTTCTAAAATGCTATTTGGTTGTCCTGCCCCTTCACACAGATTATGCACACATGAAGGCCGACGGGTGATTTGATGCAACAGCGGCCTTCACATGCGTTAGCAGTCTTCAGACATGACTTTTACCTTGGCAATGAAAATGATACCAGTAACACTGTCACAAAGACAAACAATCCATTTCTCTCCTAGGCTGGATTTTGCAACTACAAAAGTTCTTCCAAGCTTCAAGTCTCACCAAGTTACAACTCTCCCAATACGGCAGAACAATAAGCCCTGTCCAGAAGTATGCTATAATAGGCACCCCTCTCACCTCAAAACGCCCATCACCCACTGGCACCTCCACCTCCACCCCCACCCTGTGAGCCTAATCCTGGGGACGGTGAGAGCAGGAGGAGGGGAGATGGAGGTGGAGGTAGAGGTTGGTGATGAGTGAAGGCTGGGGGTAGGGAAGGGGGTATTTGTGCGGGCTGCCTGAGCCACACGGCTGCGTCCCAGACCCTCTGCTCTGCTCTCCTCTCCTCTCCTCTGCTCTGCTCTGCTCTGCTCTCCTCTCTTCTCTTCTCCTCTGCTCCGCTCTCGTCTCCTGTCCAGCATAAGGGGCCCTATTCAGAGCGGCTTTCGGCCCCACAGAGGGAGCAGAGCAGCAACAGAGCCCTCGACAGTTCTCCAGCAAGACGCTGGGCAAACACCAGCATTCCACCAGCTCCACAGGAGGGGCATTTGGGCTGCGGAGTGGAGGGGAGGGGAGGGGAGGGGAGGAGAGGAGGAAGGAGGAAGGGGAAAAGAGAGGGAGAGAAAGGGGGGAAAAAGAGAGCAAGAGGGAGGGAAGAAATGAAAAAGTGGGAGAAAATGCCAGGAGAGGATGGGAGTGAAAAAAAGACACAGGCAGTGAAGAAATTAGGATGATCCAGAAGTTTTGACACACAAAACCGAAAAAAAAAATTTGGAAAGGAAACAGAAAAAGGACAAATGAGGGGGATGAAGATGACTAGATGCACAGAGACAAGGGGGGGAGGTTGCATGAAAGCAGAAGCAATGCATGGGGGGGGGGGGAGGAATAGCGTGCAAGAAGACAGAAACAAACAGACGGAAGAGACATACAAACAGTTCCAGAGCTCCAATATGAGCAAGAGAGAGATGTGCTGATGAAGAAGGGGGAGACAGAGCCAGGCGAGGCGAGGCGAGGAGAGACAGGGGGTAGTAGTGAGCCCAGCGCAGCCACAGCGAGATCCCTTCCAGGCTTCCCAGGAGTCTGTGGGGCCTCCTCCTCGGGCCAGAACAAGCCCCTCTTTGTGCTGCTGACTGAAGACTGAAGACTGAAGGCTTCTCCCCCCCCCCCCCTCCCTCGTCAGGGGCCTGCCTGTTCTCTTCTCTTCTCTCCTCTCCTCTCAGGGACTCCTCACACAGACCATTCAGGACTACGGGACTACAGGCAGCTGCTCACAGCTGACGCCGCACTGCCCTCGCACCACTGTGTGTGTGTACATATGTTTTTCATATGCACAACGGTGGCTTGGTGAAGTTTTGGTGTGGATCATAACAGTGTGTGTGTGTGTGTGTGTGTGTGTGTGTGTGTGTGTGTGTGTGTGTGTGTGTGTGTGTGTGTGTGTGTGTGTGTGTGTGTGTGTGTGTGTGTGTGTGTGTGTGGACTGTACAAAAATCATACTTTAATGTGTGCATTATAAGATAACAAGCATACCTGTGTTAATGTACAGGTGTGTGAATAATATGATAAATACAAATAAATGTGTCACTAATACCAATAAATAGCACCAAGTTGCTATAGAAAACGGGTCAGAGATGGGGATATGGAGACAGAGTTGTGTAGAGAAGGCAAGAAAGAGCATAGGGTGAAAGGGAAAGGAAAGCTCACACTTTGAGTTATAATATACAGCAGGGTTTCCCAAACTGTGGTGCGTGCACCCCTGGGGGTGTGCGGCCTGCCATAAAGGGGTGCACGAGCTAAATAGAGCAATGGTGGATATGTGAGTTTTTAATCCACCATTATGAAGTACTTTTTCATTGTATGGTGAAATGTATGTTGGAAGGGTCCATCTGAAGCGTAGTTTAACTCCTAGACTACTGGAAAAGAGGATTCCCCAAAACAAGTGTGCATAATGTGCAGTGAAAGTGCAGTGAATCATACTTGCGTGGCCATCAGCACACCAAAATACTCGCTTAGGGGGTGCACAGGGTAAACAGTTTGGGAACCGCTGATATACAGGATGCAGGACTATGAATAGACATACAGTATCTACAATCTACAATCATGAAGCAGGCAAAACAAAATGCAATTTTCCCAAAACTATAGGTTCTTCAGAAAAAAATGACACTAATTTTGTTTGGGGGACTAGCAAGACAGAGTCACAGCTGGAGAGAGAGAGAGAGAGAGAGAGAGAGAGAGAGAGAGAGAGAGAGAGAGAGAGAGAGAGAGAGAGAGAGAGAGAGAGAGAGAGAGAGAGAGAGAGAGAGAGAGAGAGAGAGAGACTTGAGAGAATGGTGATTTTTGAAGTAATGTTTAGCAAAAGACTAGAGGGTCTCTAAGGAACTAAAGGAAAGTGAAGGGAAGAGCCTGGACTGTATGTTATCAAAGCAACATCATAAATTACCTGCGTGCACACAAACAAAGCACATGCTTCAGTCAGTGTGTCTAGAAAGAGACTACGTGTGTGTGTGTGTGTGTGTGTGTGTGTGTGTGTGTGTGTGTGTGTGTGAGTGTGTAAAATTACTCTTCAAGTGATTTCTGTATGCATTTTGTCCACGTGCCTGCCTGCTTGTGATGCACTGTGTGTACTCCACTATGGAGAAGTCTCCATTGACAATAGGACTTCCTCAGACTCACTCTGTAGTTTCAACTCATTTCATGGTCATAGATCACAATCAAGCCTCCATCTGCACCGATGCCATACAAGACAACTCCAGGACTCTCAAAACAATGGCATAATCCATGCTCACACACACACACACACACACGCACGCACGCACGCACGCACGCACGCACGCACGCACGTTTTAATTTAGAGCAAAAATTGCCATAAAAATATGTACAGTAGGAAAACTGTAAAGCCGGAAGAGTGAGAATACAGAGGGGAAAGTAAAAGATGAAATAACCCTCAGAGGCAGAGAGAAGAGTACTGTGTGAGCCTTAGTGATCATCTGTTTGTGATTCTACGGACCATTGTCCTTGCCATAAACACAATCTGTCTCCACTGATCTGAAGGGAGCCTCTTTAAAGTGGCAGGGACTCAAAGCAGCCTTTATTGTGTTCAAATTAGTTGATCAGAAAAATGTCGTAATGGATGGTGTGTGTGCGTGCGTGCGTGCGTGCGTGCGTGCGTGCGTGCGTGCGTGCGCGTGGTGTCTGAGATACAGGCCTTGATGCAGACTCTGGCCTTGCATTCTTAGACATGGGCCTCAGTTGATTCAAATCAACCTGATTGCATCTCCACGACAGCGGCCGGCTCCTTTACCGCGCACTTACTACTTGGAAGTTGCATTGGCCGTGACACACTAGTGACCTTCAAGAGTAATCAAAACAATGTATGAAGAACAAACGCAGTGGGGAGGGAAGAAAAAAAAAAACGTCTGGCCATCCTGCCGTTCTGCTGACGTACTGTGGTTCATGCTTATGTAACCTGCAGCCAGACGTGTGCACTTCATACAGTCCACAACAGGGAAGACAAGACCCCATCAGAGCAAAGTCACAATCAAAAATCGGATTACTCGCTCACTCGAACAACACATGCATGTGGTATTTATGATTACGCGCATGTTATATGCGCATGTTATAAGCGCATGCATATACTCCAAGCATGCCAATGTGCATGCACACACAACCCACTCAGTATTTTGGACAGAGAAAAGGAAATATGCCTACAGAGGAACAGAAACTCAAACACGCAGTCAATCACAAGATGTTAGTAGCATGTGACTCACACAAGCAATTTTGTCTTGTGAATGAAAGCCACAGAAGGTGTGATGTATAGGAATTCAGCCACCTCAACCCAGTGGACGGACGGACGGAGGGACAGACACACAGACACACATATTCATGGCAAAGTCTTCTACGAATGTCTTCAAGGTCAAATAGAAGCTATTCTCTGTGTGCAGTCAAAATAGAGGCAGTGGGGTCTACATATCTCAATGGTCTACATACTGTATCTCGAAGGGCTGGAGGCCCTTCTGCATTGCTGTACTCAAGGACAGATTATATATGTGGCATGTGCAAGGACAGACACAGGCCTACCGGCCCCTGGCCCAGGGGCCCAAAAAGTCAAGGGGGCTCTGAAGCCCAAGCCTCCACATTTCCATTCTCATCATGTTAAAATCGCACTGTTAACAACCCCATTTTCACTCACATCTGGCCTAAAACCCTGAAACGTTTTGAACAC
The DNA here is from genome assembly GCF_034702125.1 of Engraulis encrasicolus. Taxonomy (NCBI): domain Eukaryota; kingdom Metazoa; phylum Chordata; class Actinopteri; order Clupeiformes; family Engraulidae; genus Engraulis; species Engraulis encrasicolus. Next base: position 14,569,887 of record NC_085865.1, on the reverse strand, counting down.
TACCAACACGCATTGAGGGGGGGGGCTTTCTTGTTGTCTGACTCAGGGCCCCATGGAGTCATAATCGGTCTCTGGCTGTACTCCAGAGCCATCCTTCCTATGATTGATGATCTTGGCCTGGGCCAGTCTGAAATATGCAAAGTTTCTGTCTGCTTTAGCGATTTTAGACCTTCTAAATGTATACGTCTGACCCGTGTTTGGCAACAGCTTGTTAGCAGGGCTGCTTCTTCTACCTCCATGCAGAGCATCTCATTCCATCTCAAAAACAGCAGCTCCCGAGCCCAGCCGTGCCTCAAACGTCTGGGCAATGGACTGCTACGCTGGCGGCCTGGGTTCGATTCCGGCCCATGCCATTTGCCGATCCTTCCCCGGCCCTCTCTCCCCACTCGTATCACGTCTCCCACCATCAGGAGTCAAAAAAGAAAGGCATAAAAGCCAAAAAAATATCTAAAAAAAACCCCACCAGCCCCCGTCTTTCTTTACAGAGCAGGTCAGGAGAATCATTTTTGTAGTCTTTGCAATCATGTTTGGGTCTTGGGTCTTTTAAAATTCTGAGAAGTGACATTTTTAAATGCACAGTGGGGAAAGTAAGGCAACACACCAAGTTTATGGAGTAAAGGTTAGAACAGGGGGAAAAATAGTGAACCTGAATATCACCGAACAAAGACCTTTTGCACTGCCAAGGCCTGAAGGAATGCACGGCAGAGAGAAATGCGCCCTTTTCTTTTTCCACAAAGGCTGAAAGACAAACTAAAAAGTTGCCTTCTAAAATGTTTTTACAATTTGGCCCTGCCGTGGCTCTAACGGTAGGGCACTGTGCTACTACGCCGGCGACCCAGGAACGATTGTGGCCTGGGGTCATTTGCCGACCCCTTCCCATCTCTCCCGTTCGCTTCCTGTCCACCTCTCATACTGTCCCATCATCAATAAAGTTTAAAAAGACCGGGAAAAAAGTTTTTCCATTTTAAAATAATAGAATAAAATAATCCATCTTACTGTAAAGAATAGAAAATGCACTGTTCAATGGATTTCACTGTAGGATTTGGACCCAGTCGAATCTTAAGCAGTGGATTCGGTATTCGACAGAACCTTAAAAATCAGGATTCGGTACATCCCTAATAAATACTACAATAAATGATTTCTCAGGAGGTGAGTTTCATCTTAGTATCTAAGTCCATTAAATTCATATGTACTGTATGTTACCGAATGTATAATTAATCATAACACTCATTTGAAAATGTATGCACTGCGATTCAAAGCGATGCCCACGTCAATAACAACACATTACAAGCAGCCCATCAAAGCTGCGTATGCACACACACACACACACACGCGCACAGTTAGAAAAAGGAAGACTGGAACAACCACTGCAACAACACCATGGTGATGCCGCAGCTACCATGTACAGTATAGTATGTGTGGTCTACAACGTGACCCTAGGGGCCAGTGCATAGGAAATCCCACACACAACAGGAGCTGGGAGACAGTGGTACAAGACGGCTTGCTTAGTAAGTTGTGCAGTGACAAAAGGTCACAGTGGAAATGAATCTGGCAGTGGAAACAACAATGGTGTCAGGTGTGCGTGTTGGGCTCTTTATTCCCCAAGATCTTAAACGGAGGTCGAAGGAATGACCCACAGACAAACACAAACACAAAGTCCTGGCCGACCCTCACAGTTGAAAAGACAACAAATAAATTGGCAAGAACCAAAAGACAAGAGGTTCCACTGGTACAACTCCAAGAAAATAGAAATGCAACCAACTGCTAAATTAAATTACTACAAAAAAGGGCTTGGGGTGAGGGAGAGATATAGACACAGCCATTGAGAGGAAATAAAGAGAAAGGGAGACTTTGCTGGAAGATGAGAGGCTTCCAGGGCCTGCACCGACATGCTTAGCCTGAAAAGAGGCTCTCCTTTTGCTCCAACACGACTCGGGAGATCATCTAAATGAGAGCAGTTGTGGTGATGCCTGTCGGGTATGAATACATTGGCATCATTGTCTGCTAACTTAACACCAGAAAAGCCAACTGAGTGATTGTGTTTCAACAAAGAAAGCTCAGACTTGCATTGGTGTGGGTTTTGAGGCAATTAAGATAGATTTTGCTTTTAGAGTGCAAAAGTAGACGGACTGTTGAATTCACACGTAAGAACTGCCTGTAAATGACTGTAGTGTCTGAATGCTGCAAAATGTACACTTTATGTGTCAAATCACCTCTATTCAGGAACCAATAGCTCCAAAAGCTCTCTTTACACATTTTTTTTGTTTCAGGTTCCTGTGAACTGAGTGAATGTGAGGTACAACCAGGGCACTTTTTCATAACCAGACCTTTCATAACCAGACTTTTTCATAACCTTTTTTCATAACCAGACAAAATTGCTAGTAGATGTTCATCTTAATAGCCAAACACACACTCACTAATAGGTCAAAGTGACTAGTAAGATGGTCTTTTCTACCAGCTAACCTGAAATTTCAACAGCATTTGGCGGGTTGGGTGGTGTTCAGAGCCCTGGGTAGAACCAAGATTTCCTAGGTCCTAACCTGTGCCTTTCCACCATCTCTTGTACAACTTCAAGTGACTACTGTGCTCCGTGGTAAATATGATCCTTGAAAACGTTTTCTTTTCTTTGAAAGCATGCTTCAAATCCCCAGAACTGGGGAGAAGAGGAGGAGGAGGAGGAGAAGGAGAGAGAGAGAGAGAGAGAGAGAGAGAGAGAGAGAGAGAGAAGAGAAAGAGAGAGAGAGAGAGAGAGAGAGAGAGAGAGAGAGAGAGAGAGAGAGAGAGAGAGAGAGAGAGAGAGAGACTCTCAAGGCTTTTGGCTGTGGTGAAGAGTCACACAGGGCCCTGGCCTTCTTGCTAAGTGTGCCCTTGTTGCTTTTCAGCCCTCCCCTGGAGCCCCCAGGCCTCTCCTTACTGAGCTGCTGCCCCATAAAGGCACGCTCGGCCCTGGGTGCAGCACACAGCAGCGGTGCCTGAAAATAGTAGGTCAGCAAGAAAGCAAAAGCAGAGGCAGAGGGGGAGGAGAGAAGAAAGAGAGAGAGAGAGAGACAGACAGAGAGGGAAAGAGAGAGAGAAGGATGGGGAAAAAAAGAAAACCGCTTTGTGGAATGTTATACTGTGTAATGTTCTTCACCGATTTAGCGCCTGTAGGAAAGAAACATTCAGCAAAAGTTTTCCTCTGAAAAAAGGGAGGGATTTTGAAAAAAGATAGCATGACAAAAACAAAGTTACTATCAAGACCTTCAGGGAGAAAATGCACAGCAACCCTTCCTTCAAACCAGACAGACAGCTAGACAGACAGCTAGACAGCTAGACAGACAGACAGACAGACAGACAGTCAGACAGACAGCTAGACAGACAGCTAGACAGACAGACAGACAGACAGACAGGCAAGGGCGACAGAGGGAAAGATACACAAAGCAAAATACAAACAACAATGCAAGGACGTGGGTGAGACGTTACTGTGGAGTTCCACACCACTCTTCTCTCTCTCTCTCTCTCCTCTGCCCCTTCTTCCATCTGTCCCACTCGTCTCTCACAGTCTCCCCCTTTCAATGTCTGTTTCTTCACTCTCTTCCCCTCACTTCAGCTCTCTCTCTCTTTCTCTGGCGCTCCATGATGCACACAAAAATCCACTGTTCCCCAGTGCAGTGACTCACTGGATTGGAATTGGAGCTGTGTGAAGCAGAGGGGGTTTCCTCCACACCAGGAAAGAGAGCAGACTGCAGGCTAGACCAAAAAGCACAAAGGCAACGAGGGGCAGGGGGTGGGGGGCAAGAAAAACGCAGAGAGAGAGAGAGAGAGAGAGAGAGAGAGAGAGAGAGAGAGAGAGAGAGAGAGAGAGAGAGAGAGAGAGAGAGAGAGAAAGAGAAAGAGAAGAAGTGAGAGAGAAGAAGTGAGAGAAGTGGGGGAGGGAGAGAGAGGGAGAAAGAGGGAAAGAGAGACAAGAGAGTTGTGGCAATTTGCAAGAAGCACAACACAGAAAAGCAACCACATGTTGAGGTAAGTAGGGGAAGAGGTAGGAGGAAGACGGGCAAAAAGCTGAACTCTCACTGCGTCAAAGGCTGCAACCTCCCCTTTATCCTACTGGATTTCCACCACCACCTATCCCCTAGCCTCCAGTTCCAGCTGAGAGGAGTGCACACACAGCTCCAGAATATGAATGTGTGTGTGTGTGTGTGTGTGTGTGTGTGTGTGTGTGTGTGTGTGTGTGTGTGTGTGTGTGTGTGTGTGTGTGTGTGTGTGTGTGTGTGTGTGTGTTTGTCTGTCTGTCTCTCCCCGACTTTCTCAGCCTGTGTTTGCACTGCCTCTGGGTCCTTGGACTGCATTCCTCCTCCTCCGCTCCATCTTGCACCTGGTTGAGGCCAAACAAACTTGGTCGACGCCGTTGCATCAGCCCACTAAACGCTGACGAGCTCCACACAAAATTCCACTGACGCGCATGTGCAGCTCAACCCAACTCCGGGCGCCTATGACTGGCGACCCTGCCACAGAATATGCCTCGTGGTGTCGCATTGAAGACTTTAAAACAAAGTCACTTGAAATGTCACCAAGGGCAGTGATGCCAGATTGGGGGGTTTCCTGCCCAATTGGGCTGTTTAGGATGACCGTCCGTGGGCATTTGTGTGGGGTTTTCTGCAGATTTATAACCATAGAAATCAATAGAATTTAGGTTTGGGTGAGATGTAGTGCTCCCAAGCAGGTTTTGAGCATTTTTGGGCTGGAAATAATCTGTCTCATCTGGCAACCCTGACCACAGGGTCCCTGTAAGAGCCGTTTCTCTTTTCAGGCCTTTTTCTCCACCCCCTTTCCCCCTCATTCCTCCGTAATGCGCCTCTACCAGGTATACCACCATGAAAGGGTTGGAAAGATGACATATCGTCACTGCCCAGGAGCCATCCATCACTGGGCCCCAGTGCCTCCCTGGTGTCAGATCAAAGCCCAGCTCAAACCCTCCTCTCTCTGCTCCAGGAGCGCGCACACCTGGGATTAATAGAACAAGCTCTGCTACACTTCCTTGTAGAAGAATGCTTACAATGTCCGATTTAGGAGTCTCATCAGCCAAGCTGTGACCACAACACCACTCATACAACAGCATTGCATAGTGGCTTCTAGCCAACAAAATACAACACCCTCAGTTTCAGTCCTCACAGCTGCTGTGGTTCAAGCAATACCAACACGTTGCCAACGCTACAGAAAGTCAATAACAATAGTTTATTTAGTCAAAGAGAGAAAAAGAGAAGGAAAGAAAGAGAGAGAGAGAGAGACATCTGTTTTTAGCATGGATCTCAGCTTAGTTCACCTGCCAGCCATGTCAGTGAACCAGGTGTAATGCGTTAGGCAGCCACACATGCTCAAATTCCTTCCCTTCTCTTCTCTTCCTCTGGCTCTGGCTCTGGCTCTCCCACTGCCCGGCCATCAGCTGCTTGGAGTCCGTCTGGCAACCAATGTGGAGCCTTTTCCTACCAGCCTGCCTCTAGTGTGTCCCCTTTACAACCGCCTCTAATGTCTTTTGAGTTGGTCTTTCGATCTGGAGGTTGTAGGCACAAATTCCACCTGACCTCTCCCTACACCTCCGTTCATGGCTGAAGTGCCCTTCTGCAAGGCACCTAACCCAACATTGCTCCAGGGACTGTAAAACCAATGCTGAAAAATAATTGCAAATCACTTTGGATAAAAGTCTGGTGTAATGGAATTTCCCAATGGGTTTTCATGTAATGTAATATAATGTGTCCCATTTATAGCACATTATAATATATAATATATAATATAATAAAAACAATTGTCATTCAATGTGCTTAAGAAAGAAGAAAATATTACACATAGCATAATCTAAACGGACTGCAGATAAATAAGTCTAATAGCACTCTATCATATTAGTAGCTTATGGCTCTTCTTAATCACTGAGGATCATTGGGGACAGTGTCCCAACGGTGTTTTTGTGAGTATGAAATTCAGCATTTCCGTGTGCATCTATCTGTCTTTTCATAAGTCTGTTAGCTTATGTCGTGTCTGTCTGTCTCTGAGTCTACTTGTGTGCATTCATCTGTTTGTATGAGTGCATTCATCTGTTTGTATGAGTGCATGCATCTGTGTGTGTGTGTGTGTGTGTGTGTGTGTGTGTGTGTGTGTGTGTGTGTGTGTGTGTGTGTGTGTGTGTGTGTGTGTGTGTGTGTGTGTGTGTGTGTGTGTGTGTGTGTGTGTGTGTGTGTGTGTGTGCATCTGTCAGTCAGAATGTGTCTACCTGTCTGTGCATGTGTTAGCATCAGTATAGGCGTCTCCATGCGTCTGTGTATGTAACCATCTGTCTGTCTGCCCACTAACCTGTCTGTATGTGCATCTCTCTGTGTCTGCCTGTCTGTATGTGCATCTCTCGGTGTCTGCCCGTCTGTCTGTGTTTGCCTGTCTGTCTGTCTGTGTCTGTGTCTGCCTGCCTGTCTGTCTGTCTGTCTGTCCGGCTGGCGGCAGTCTGGCGAAAGCTAAGAGGAATCCGTCTCCATGGAGGGTGGGAGATGGTATGAGCTTACTCTGTTTAAGTCATTGGCCATTTTAAGTCATTTTAAGCCATTTTAAGTCATTGGAGTTCCGAATTCAAATTAAAATTCAAATTGTGCTTTATTAGCATGACAGTTGCGATATAGTATTGCAAAAGCATACAAATAAAAAGACAAAAGTGTGAATCGTGTTTCCTTAACCAATCAGTAACAGACTCCGCGGGTGAGTTCTGCATCACCACTCTCAACTGTTTGCTGATTGGCTAAACCGTGAGCGAACCGAGCTAGGAGGGTTTCGCCAGACTTTGTGCAGAGCCAAAATCTTTGGGTGGAATTACATAGGATGGCGTCACCAGGCTAGGGGGATTGATCAGTGCCATTCCTCTCCGTAGATATTGTAAGCTCAGGGACAGACGACAGAGCAGAGATGCAGTGCAGGCTGGACCAGACCAGACCAGGCTAGCTGCCAGCCCTCTCACACATCCACTTCACATCCTTTCACACACACGCAAACGCTGATGGTCTAACCCCATTAATTGCTATTTACTGGAAGCTCTTGACTTACTTGAAATCATTGCAGTTTTTTTGGAATTCCTCATTGCCAAAATGTCAAGATTCTGTCAGGCCCACAGACCATTGAAAAGGGTAGGTCTGCAAACTGTGAAATAAACTAAAACTAATTTATTAAATTAAAACAGCAACACAGCCCATGAAATTAAAATAGGACCACAGATCATAACCGATGACTCAACTGACATACAGGATTACAACTCCTACATATGAAATCATCACGCAGTGGTGACCAGGATTATGGATGGAATGAGGAGAGATCATCACGAGACCACTCTATAATGGAATCCATTTTTTCCTTGGGCAGCAGGACGGGTGGGAACAGTGTTGCCAGATGTGTCTGGCCAACTCCCGCCCAAAAGGTTCTCAAAAACCGCCAAAATGCGCTAAATTCCGCCCAAATACAACAAAATTACATTGACTTCTATGGGCCCAAAATGGCTTAAAAAACCGCCAAATGGCCAATTTTTCCCGTTTTTGTCCGCCGATGCTCATCCCAAGTAGCCCAATTGGGCGGGCACCCGCCCAATCTGGCAACACTGGGTGGGAATGGCAACAGACGCACGTCGGTCAGCGGGGGCACTGGCGTGGCTCGGACATTCCTGATCACTGAGCACACCAAGCCAAGCGCTCCAACACACACAGTGCATCACAAACTCTGAGCGGAGACTTTATCGTGCCTTACCGCCCCACACACCAGACACAAGGAAGGGGCACATGGTTTGAAGAGATTAGGCGCCAAAAGAAAATACACACTTTACTGTACTTTGCTCTGGGAAAATAGTTACCGTATCAGTGATTTTTCACAGGGTCGCTCAACATTGAATGCCCAAGTTCAGTATTACAAACCTATTACACCTTCTGGTCCCCTATCACAGGAACATAAATGGTGTAATATGAATTATAATTAGGAATTTTTCAAATATTGTGTCTCAAGTCCTGTAGATGTATCTATCAGTGGCATGACTTGTGTGGTTGTGCGAGATTCATGCTGGGAAGTTGGTGCTCTTCCCCTTGCTCATCATGCCTGTCCCTGGATTGGCTGGACACAGACAGACCTGCAACTCTCATCTGACAAAATCAAATTATTCCCCCACAGTGGCGGCAGCACTCTCAACGGCACAAGCCGTCGCCACTGGCAACAAGGCCAGCAGCTACTGTGAGGTCAGTCTGCCGTTCTGCACGCCCAAACGTTATTTGTTTATACGAGTAGAACAGTGCGGTACTCATTTAAAATGAGGGTTTGCCAGCCTTTAAAACTACGTCATCGAAAACGGGCACACTGTGTCAGGACTCGGGAGCCAATTTAGCACAACTTCAGGGTGAAAAATCTCATTTTATTTTTTAGAGCCAAACAACAGGCTCCGTTCAAGTCCAAGCCACACTAGATGATGTCAAGGCAGAGTGGGTCGTAATGCTTGTTGTCACGACAACAATTTAAGACAATTTCAGTGTGTCAAATGGCACACTTGTGCACTTTGGGTACAGAAACAAAGCCCAAAGTGCACAAGTGCGCCACTTGAGACGCAGGTAATGTGTTTTGCTGCATACTTTCGACACCCACCTTGTATGCACTGCAGGCTGCCGTCCTCCGCCCGGATGGTGAACGTCTCTCCTGGATTCACCTGGACCACGATCACCTATGCCGTGGAAAAAAAGTCGAAAAAAGTTAAAAAGATGAACAATGAGGTCACTTAAAAGCTGTGTTTTTGATATATTCAGCTAATAGCCAGCCATTTTGTCATATTCATTCATACAGTGAACAGTGGCAACTTTTGTTAGTACAGTAGTGGTATCCCGTCTAATCCACTGACTTAAAAACTCAATGAATATAGCAAATAAGAGAGAGGAGATAGCGCACATGTGTGTGTGTGTGTGTGTGTGTGTGTGTGTGTGTGTGTGTGTGTGTGTGTGTGTGTGTTTTAAGAAATTAACAACAACAACGTGAGCAGTGAGGTGCATGGCAGACCCTGTGTGTCCTGTCCTGACCTGTTGCGATGTGTCCCCGTTCATCAGGGGGTGCATGACGGGCACCTCGCCGTTCAGCAGCGGTGGCAGGTCCAGCATCTGGTCCGTCATCATCATCGTGACGTACATTCATGGAGGCCTCCCCAGGACCGCCTTTCTGTGGAGCAGACGCCATCACATTACTATACTATATCATAGATGTATCTGTCAACACTGTCAGTTAAGGTAGACAGTCTTAACATGACCAGAGTATGTTTTCTGCACATAGTCTATCCCAACTCACAGAATGTCTTTTTGCACAATTACCTTTTTACATTTTTTACATATTACTTTTTCACATTCTTTATCTTTACTATTTTTATTTTTATTTTCCCCTCCCTGACTATTCCTGTGTTATTTGTGTCTTGAAATGTCCATGTGGACATTCGTTTATTTGTGTATTTATGTAAGCTACTGGATACCTGAATTTCCCCCTGGGGATTAATGAAGTTACTCTACTCTACTCTACTACTACTATTACATTCAGTAGATTCAGAACTGCACTACGTTACATTACAAGTGCATTACATTACACTTAGCTAACGCTTTTATACAATGCTAGTTACTTATTTAGAGGCTATTGGATACAGTCCCTGGAGCAGTATGGGGTACAGTACATTACACCTAGCTTACACTTTTATCCAGACCAGTGCAACTCAGTTATTTAGAGCGTATTGGTTACAGTCCCTGGAACAGTGTGGCACCTCAGCCATGGAGTGCAAATTGAAGGGAGTGGAGGGGTGGGATTCAAACCTGAAACCCTCTGCTTTGCTTAACCATTAGGCAATGGCTATCCTGGCTGCCCTGGTTTGATTTTAGACGAGCGATGACAAACCCAAATCTGGCCAGTGCTTCAATTCTATTTGGCCCACAAGATCATTTCAAATGTGCATTGCAGTTTGCCCACATAACACATAAATGTATAGCAATATGACACATTTTTTTTTGTTGGGATGCTCTTTTGCCAAGTAACAGCACATACAAGGGCCACGTTCATGTGGAGCAGATGGTGTGACTTAAGACTGATTAAATAATCTAATTAGAAGGAGATTGATATTTCAGACTGAGGGCAGTATACAGTATACTGTACGCACGAGGAGAACACCTCTTTGCCCCCTCCCCTTACCAAAGGCATCATCGACACACTGAACCCCTCTGTCTGTGGCTAACGAGACCAACAGGGCTCCTTAAACTGGTGCAGCATCACAGCCCTATTTAGAAAACATCATAAATGTTTCTACATAGCACACATAGCAAGGGAGGGCTCCAAATGACACAAAACTACCATGGATCACTAGAACATGATGTAATAATGTGAAATCAAGGGCCCAATGTAAAAAAAACGATTTTCTCCTTTAAACATTCACCACACATAACATGGGTATCTTAACCCTTTCACGCAGAGACTCAGAGTTCTAACTTGTGCCGTCACCAAAATGGCAATGGCCATGTCTTCATCAGTTAAGACTCTCTGTAATGTCACAGCAATGTCGCTATGATGTAGGCCTAGTCATTCAGTTTGCAATCCCTGCATGAAAGGGTTACAAAGACATTTTACTCCTTCTGTTCGCAGACCACTTGACACATAGGCACTAGCGCCTAATCATACCACACATTTTCTCTTAACTAAAGAGGATGTTGAGTTTTTGTTTGTGGAGTATGGCGTGCTCTTATCCAGATAGTTTGTTGGCTTCTTGGGTTTGGGTGCTCTTTAGTCCAAGGTATAGTACTTCCAGGATCAAAAAATGAGAATAAATTCTCTGACTACGGCACTCCAAATTAAAATGTCTTTATTAATATGACAGGTCCTACATGGACATATGTAGGACCTGTCATATTAATAAAGACATTTTAATTTGGAGTGCCTTAGTCAGAGAATTTCTTCTCATTTTTTGATCCAGGATGTTGAGTTATTTGACTTATTTAGTCATTTGACATGGCGTCCTTCATGTTCCATGTCTTCTCATCGGAACTAGCACGTTAAGGCAGAATGAGGGAAGTTGCCCTGATGTCACCAGCATCTATGCGATGATGTAATCCGAATGGGGCTGAGGTCATGTGTGTGTGTGTGTATATAAATGCCATTACGGAGCAGCCGATTCCCTCTCCCCACACAGCTGTGAGATTGGGCAGACGAGGTGTGTGTGTGTGTGTGTGTGTGTGTGTGTGTGTGTGTGTGTGTGTGTGTGTGTGTGTGTGTGTGTGTGTGTGTGTGTGTGTGTGGTGTTGCGGGGCACGGAGAAGGGGAGTGGGATAGAAAAGGGGAGGGCAGGAGCGAGAGGTAAGAGGAGAAGACTGCATGCCTGCACTGCTGGGGGATAACAAGGAGCCTATGGAGCTGCTGAGATTTTTCCACAAACGGGAGCTAAGTCCTCTCAATTGCTCTTCCAGAGACACATTTTTTTTTGCTCCTGCAAAGTCAAAACAGAGCAAGGCTCCAGCAGAAACAGGAGTAGAGGGGTGTATTGAGGAGGATGGGCGGGCTCTGGGAGATTGGCGGAGTCTGGTGGTATTAAAAGAAGATAAAAAAGGTGGAAGTGAGACGTGATTTAAAAAAAAAAAAACTAATATTGTAGCACTGTATTTGCGACAACCTGATCCAGCCTGCTCATGAAGCCCATGTGTGGGAAAAGATGGTTACCAATGGCAAGACCCAATGTGTACACAATGTGCAAAAAGTAAACAAACACCATGAGATATAACTAAATTTGATATCATGTCCACACTAGAACCACAGACTGATGGACTATTTTGGTCTGCAAACTGCCCCTTCCTCCAAACCCTGTCCTCTGGGAAAGCTCAACTGACTCACCACCACCTCGAATTAGTCAGAATGATGGCCTTAAAAGTCCCATTGCCGGATTTTAAAGGTTCCCTGAAAGTCTCATCTATATCGTATTCCATCACTAGTGCCACTCAGTTCAGAGGATCTATGACTACGTCGGCTTTTGCACTTCAGTCACCACTTGGGCAGCTCTAAGTTTATCACTCGCAGCACAAATGAAAAAAGCAGACTCATAAACGTTCAGTGCCCTTAACGTGGATCACAAAGACTCAAGCATATGGCTGTAGGGACTGTGTAATGTTAGTAGTGCATTGTTCCATTTGCCAACTTGACACAACTATGCTGAAAAGAACGCCATGAGATATCAGTTTTCCATTATTCAGACTTCTCTGCAAATTGACCTTTGTTGCTCGTTTTGCTTTGAGCTTGAGAACGGTTCATGGTTGAAGGTTCAGAAGTTGCAAAGTCACATAATTATCTCAAACAATCTTCCAATTGCGATTCCATTTTGCGCTTGGAGTTGGACTGAAGCATGGGGGCCTGGTCTTACCAAGAGAAGCATTGAAGCTCAATAGTTTTCTTCAGACATTTTTTTTTATATATATACAAGTAGGGTTCATGAAATAAGTCATGTGCATGAACTGTGTACTATCAGCCTTGCGCTTACTTACTTATACTTGTTGCAAACAATTTTTATTTGTTTGGGCAACCTGGTAGCTCTTGACGAAGCAGCCCATCTTGAAAGAACTGCTAGTAGGGCTCCATATCAGAGCCAGAGTGTCAGATGAAATAAATGAATGAGTTTTTGATTACTTCGGCTGAAGCTCTTCAAAATTGTAGAGCAGAATGCACAAGCAGGCGTAATGTGTTTGGGAGATGCCTGACCCTCTGAGGAAAGGCCACAGGTGAGAGCCCAAACCTTCAGGCTTCATGTTTGTTTGAAGATGAAGCACAAGCAAAGTGAAGAGAGGCCAGAATCTGCCCTCGGGGCATGTTCCCGCTCTCACAAGTTGAAAGTGAGCTAGGGGTGGGGACCATGACAAATTCAAGAGAGAAGAGAAAGACGACTTATTGACAAGGCATGTGGGTTTAGTTTTCAGTCAACACCTTTCTTCCTATATACACTGGCAACCAACAACAGAAAAGTCAAAAAGTATGGCATGAGTCTCCTACAGTTTTGGGGTGAAAAAGGTTAACCTGAACTGCAGGGGGGCTCAACAAGCTCCAGTGAGGGAACAAATGGGACATTCTTTTTTGGCTCTCGATGATTTGAGTGCTTTGCCCTGTAATTTACCGCTGGGACTATCATTAACACTGTGCCTTAACACATCAGGTCCCCAGGGGGAGAGCACGTCCCCCTCACTCCCATCTGCCCCATGGCTGCTCCAGGCCCCATCCCACCATCAGGAGTCAGCCATTCTCTTCATTCCTCAGGAGCGCTGGGGCCTCAGCTCTCTGTGGGGTGAGGTCAGCAGAGGCTCTACCCATTCGGGGGCCCTAGGCGAAATACAGGCATAGGGAGGGGCCCTCTGAATGAGGCCCTATGTGGCCCTAGGCAATTGCCTAGTCTGCCTGTTGGTAAAACCAGCCCTGGGTGGGGAGGTACCAGTAGGAGGTAGACATTTGGGTGGTATCAAGTTTTAAGGGCTGAACCTTCCCAAGAGAAACGTTCCAAGAGACTGGGGAAATCTCGGGGGAATGAGGAGGGTGAGGAGGCTGGGGCCATACGCCTAGCTTGCAGGGTCACAGTGTTATAAGTATGTCACACTGTGTGTCGCCTCGCACAGACACAGAGGTCTTTCATGCACCGGACACAGAGCTCCAGTGAAGGTATTTCCCAGACTACTCTCTCAGTCTCTCTCCCCCTGGCTCTCTCCAACACTCACCTACATGCGAACACAAGCAAAAACACCTGGGGGGGTATACCAAGAAGTTGGTTCAGCAGTAAACCAGGTTAAGTTAACCTTGTGGCATAGATAAATCATCTAATAGAAGAGCCTGGAGTCCTCATTTTCATAACTAAATGTTGCCAGCAGGTATATCTACTATTTTACCACTAAGCCTGGTTAACTAAGATAAGTTAACAAAGCCTGGGTAATATACCCCCTGAAAACAAACAAACAAACAAACAAATAAATAATGAACAATTATTAACACAATTCACAAAAAATATGTAAATAAATGCAATTCATCAAAGAAGAAGTTGAAGAGTTTGATTCATCTTTCCTTCCAAACTGATTATTCACTGCAGTGTTCCTCATTGACCAAGTAGCGGTGTAAACATCATGCATAAAGACGTGCAAAATGGCGTTGTCATTCAGTGTAACGGATGCCTTCTGCTGACTGTAACTCTAAAATAACATGACTCTTTATTTATTTATTGTTACAGGGAATTCATGAAAGCTTCGGCTGTCATCCATTCACTTGAAACAATTTAAGAATCATGTTTTTTTTCAGTTACAGTCGGCGGAAGGTGTCCGTAACACGGAATGACAAAGACGGTACTCCCATTGCATGTGCGGCTGTTGATCAATTTCTGGTGCTTTGCTTCTATTGTGCCGTGCAGGGAAACACTGCCCTGGAGATTCACCTCCAGAGAGTCTGTTGTTCTTATATATATATATATTAGGTGCAGTACATCAACCAACTTAACTTTCGCAATCCTAATAAATACAGACTGAGACATTCATATTTGACTAAATGTTTATATACATGTGTGTCTGCGTGCATAGTTTGTGCTTGTGTGTGCATAGTGTGTGCGTGTTCGTATGCATATGTGTGTGTTTAAGAATGATTAGACCAAATTACACTTCAGCGATCATCTTTAGCCTGGTGTGTGTGCCTGCAGGGGAACCTTCTTGGAACACACAACCAGCTGGGACTGATTGGGCAGTCAGCTGTGAGGAGGAGGCATCACCGCCACCTCACCACGCCACCAGTCAGGGAAGCCGACAGGGGCAAAGGGGACAGTCGTCCTGGCCCAGGTACAGGGGGCCCAGAATTGGGTTCTGATTACATTGTATGTACTGGGTAGGGGGCTCTTTCGTATGACTTTGTCCAGGGCTGCAGTCAAAGCAGTCAGCTGCCCTACACACACACACAGCTGCCTATCCCAAAAGCAGTGGTGAACACTCATCTGCACAAAAAAATGAGCCTAGCTAACTAGCCAATCAGCCTTGTTCACAACTCATGACATCAGACAGGTTGCTTTGAAGCGTGATGTAAGGTAAGCGACTATAGGTTTGAGGAAGAAACAAAAGTAGTGTCATCTACAATGTCTGTCATCAGATGCTTTGAATGCACTTAATTTTCAGTGTTTCAAGGTACCTGAGGGTCACATTAAAAGGACCTGTGAGAAATGAAAGATAAACATGCAATTTCAGAGTTCAGTGTGTTCACAAAATTCCACATTTTGGTTGGTGTGAATTTTAATTACTGTCCTGAAGCCTCCTGTTGCCTTGTCAACCTCATTTAAAATGTGGGCTGTATACAGAATCATTTAAGCTTAGAATATCACTTTGACAAGCCAACAAATCCTTACTTTTTTCATTCAATTCCCCATTGAGCCTAAGCATCTCTTCTGCCAGGGAAATCTGGTCAAAATGGCAGCATATACACATAGTTACAGACAACGACAGACACAAACATATAACAAGGAAAATAAACTTAAAAAAACACATTAAGAAAAAAAAAACTTACTTAAAACACAGTGTCAAGTAAAAGTTATGTGATGTAACTTTCTGAGCAAATGAAGACTCTCTCAACCACTCTCACAATCTCTGGGTAGAAAACTCCACTCACCAAAACTGGTGTGGAAAGCTGAACTCAAGTCTTGAAAACATTATGAAATTATATCACACATATACTGCACTTTAAGAGCAGTGTGGATGTTCAGAAAACCAATACAGTTGGTTTGTCATCCAAACAAAGAAGTATTCAAACTTTGCTTGTTGGGCCCTTCACACTCATCAAAGTCAGATTTTTCTAGAGACGCAAGAAGTAGAATAAAAAGAGAAGAACTTGTTTTCACTAGGGCTGTAACGATACTGTATCGAACCGAGATATCTTGATACACAGACTCACCATACTGTATCGTGATACAAGGAGGCAGTATCGGGATATACCCTTTCCAAATTTTGACGCCCATCAGTCCAGAAAACTACCACATGATATGATGTAATGGTGCTTCCAAGCTTCAAATCATCATCATCATTATTGTATTTCAACTTTTTATTTCTAGCCTCTGGTAACCTATTCCACCTACAATCGGTCATAGTTTTATTAACAATTTTATTTTATAGCATTGGGAAATGTGAAATCGTGGGGTGTATCGAACCGTAGGTCAAAAATCGTGATACGAACCGAATCGTGAGTTGAGTGTATCGTTACAGCCCTAGTTTTCACGTCTGGCAGTTTTATGGGCCCAGATGGGGAGCCGGTTTGGCACGAGCCCTATAATCCAGCTAATGATATGTAATAACACCAAGGATGGATTACTGCAAGGGCCTACCGGGCCCAGGCCCAGGGGCCCAAGAGTCCAGAGGGCCCTGAAGCCCAATCATCAAAATTTCCATGCTCATGTTGTGTAAAATCACACTTTTAACAACTCTATTTTCACATATTTTCAGGGGGAAAACACCTGAATGCCCAACAATATAGGGTCTCTAACATCTGGAGGGGGCCCTTTCTTGTTGTCTGGCCCAGGGGCCCATGGAGTCATGATCCGTCCCTGAATAACACAAGAGGAAACTCAGGGAAACCAAGGAAACCATTGCTCTTCACACCCCTCTCTTCTCCCCTCCTCTCTCTCCCTCGCTCTTCCTCTGTCTCTTCCTCTCCCTCTCCCTCTCCGGCTCTTCTTTGGGATCCGTTTATGTAGGTTAAATCTGAACGTACTCAGTATTTCACTCATTCACTTGTACAGCAGCACTATGTGGGGAAACAAAACAAGGTAAAGTCACACCCCTGTCCTATATTTAGAGCAACACAAAGTGGGTGTCGTGGATTAATGCCATAGTCTGTAGAAAATATCCCTGACCGGAGGCTTTCCTTCTCTCTTCTCTTCTTTTCAACTCTTCTACCTCATTCCCTCTGCACCCTCTGGAGCCCCAAGTGCCGCTAAAATGGCTGCAAATCTTCAGCCCAGCTGGGTCCTCTTGCACACCTCTCTCCACACTCACATAACTGTTCAACAGACAGTAGTCTGCTTCTCCCATCCCCATACACAGACCCAAACTCTCACCTCTCTGAGCGTTCACCATTTCCATTCGTACTCCTCTCTCCCTCTCTCCCTCTCTCTCCCTCCTCACATGACTCACGTCTGACTCCCCGATCAACATCAGCCAGAGAGATGAAATCACTTCTTTAAAAATATCCCTTCCTCTCGCCCTCCCTCCCTCCATCCATCCATCTCATCAACCCAAAAGCTGACTGATTAAAAATCTCTTATATCTCGCAGACAATGCTAAGCTCAAACTGACAGCTCAGGAAGTTGAGAGCACACCACAGGTATGCAGCAGGGCTGACATTGTGGCTACAGTAAGCGCTCAGCCGATAGTACCTGCCACCACATGAACCACTCAGGCAATAAGACCTCATCCAGTCAGGGGGGCACTAGGCTGTAAGCAGGCGATCTTGCAGAAACTTGACAGATGACCAGGTGTAGTAGAGTAGAGTAACATGTAGAGTATTAATGCCGGAGGTGTTTCAATGTGGTATTAATTCCCAGGTGTCCGATTTAGTGAAATCCCAATCCTACCTCATCTCTCACTCCCAGTCTCTTCCCGTCATAATCAGTACTGCCCTGTCCTATGATATGGCACAAAAAGCCCATAAACTTTTTCAAGTATAGTTTAAGAACAAAGTTAGGAAGGCATTTTCCACCATCACATTAAGTGTGAGTTAGAAAGATTTTTCATCAATCCACCAAAGTACTAAATATTCATGAAAAGTTTGAAAAATTTTGGCAATAGGCAGCACAGTTTCAATGAGCACCCTAGTTGCAATACCTACTCTGGCCACAATTTTACACAGTGCACCTTTAAACGTTGAAGGTACACTGTGCAGGAAATGATCAAAAAAGGTACTGCAACTATGCTGCTCATTGAAACTCGGCTGCCTATTGCCAAATTTGATCTTTTCATGAAAGTTTACTAAGTAATAAACTCATATTTTCTAGTATGGCCCAAGTACAGTCATTTTTTGCAGCTAAAAATGTCTATTTCTGGACATTCAAAATGGCGGACCATGGAGAAGATCTCCATTTTAATGTACTAAAAGTGCAATTTTCCCAGTCATAATGAATACTTAGAATTTGATGGTGACGGTAAGTATTCATGAAAAAGGTAACATTAGTGAATGAGTAGCATGAATTCTGGAAATAAACGACTAAAAATCTTGCACAGTGTACCTTTAAAGCCACTTCATGCCATGGCATGACCACCACACATCATGTTGGTCTATTTATGTTAATAAAAAGACTACGTAACTAACTACTTCTCTTAGTTTTACGTCCCTCTAAAAAACGCTCACTCTTCCTTATTCTGTGAAAGGAGATCAAAGGGTCACTCATTCCCAATTCCTGATTTGAACCACCCACCCACAAAAAAATCAGCTGAGACACAAGGCCTAAGAAAGATCCCACTTGAGTGGATGACCAGACACTATGGGACGTGTGTTTTTGTGTGTTCTTAATGTGGATTGTGAATAAGTATCATGCAAGACAATTTTCTGTGCAAACAGACAATACAATTTTTGGAGCATCTAGCCAGTGGGCAGAGCACTCCATCACTACATCTACCTACAACTGTCTGGCACCTGAATTATTTATATATAGGCATATATAGGCACAAGTTGGCACAAGTTGCATACTTTCAGAAATACTGCGAATACATGCGTGACTGATGCCAGCTAGCAGTGTACTGTGAAGGAGGCCCAAGCCTAGGTCTAGCCCTAGACCTTAAGTTGAGTTATTTCGTACCTGTAGTGTGTACCCATGCCAAACTGTTGCAGTGATTTCTTCACACAGGTCGCAGGTTCGAGGCCCAAGTGTCAAATCACCGTGCACGAGTACCATGACATAATAAGGAACTGTACTTTTTGTTACTAGATGAGAATGTTAAACTTCGGCTTTTTTCGCACACCTCAACTGGCAGGTGCGTCGGAGATGGCACCATGGGTTGCTCAGCAATAGTTTAAAGAAACTCCCGCACACTGACCATTTCGCTGTTCTTTCTTTAATAAACAACGTTTAGGTACTAGACCATCCTAGAGATTGCCTGATGAAGGTCTCGTACCGAAACGTCGTTTATTAAAGAAAGAACAGCGAAATGGTCAGTGTGCGGGAGTTTCTTTAAACTAGATGAGAATGTACCACAGGGTGACCTAGATCCAACCCATACACCAAACACAGTCCCACAGCAGGGTGATACACTGTCCTACAAAGTAGGGATGCAAACGATTAATCGATTAATCGACTTTAATCGATCAATGCCTTAATCGATTAAAAAACATTAATCGCAATTCATCGACAAGGTGAAATGGGCATGTGAAGAGTGTGTGTGAAGAGGGGTGTGAATAGTGGGAATATTTAAATCACCTTTGGATTAAAAAGTTTTTAAAAGAATTAATTGAAATGTGGTGTATTATCTCAATTTAGTAGGTTTTTTTTCGAGAAACATTGAGATTTTGGGGGGAAATGCCGCTTATCAATTAATCGTAAGGCTATCAACTAATGATTAATGAATTAATTGATAATTTGCATCCCTACTACAAAGCAAAAAGGCAGTAACTGCAAAGAGCTCCAAACTGAGTCAAATGACTTTAGTCTGTAGTCCAGGTTTAGTAGCTTGGGGCAGATTATGACATCTGGATTCTTTGCAGATCAATCACTTCATTTAGCTTCATATTTCGATGCATGCGTCATTAAAATCATAGCAATTCATTTCAACAACAATGCAGTTATGGGGCCCTACCCAACAGTAGGGCACTTGTCTACTATGCGTCCGACCCGGGATCGATTCCCGGCCCGGGTCTTTTGCCGGGCCTTCCCTGTCTCTCTCTCCCAACTCGCTTCCTGTCTCTCCTCCACTGTCCTGTCTGATAATAACCGATAAAGGCTTGAAAAGCCCCCCAAAATACTTTAAAAAACAACAACAAAAAACAATGCAGTTACGGCCTTTTTGATTGGTACAGTTCGGCCCACTTTTCTTCCTTGTTGGAGGCACGGAAACCTCATCTGCTGCTCAGTTTCAGCTCTCATTCCAACCAAACAATGTGCAGCAGGGACGATGCGAAGGAGAGCAGAGAACAAAACACAGTACCACAGGAGAAAAGGAGAAAAGAAAGGAGGACAGAAAAGGAGAATGGAGACAAGAGGATTCCCAGGAACAGACACTGGCATTGCGTAACCCACTCCCCACCAAAACACACACACACACACACACACACACACACACACACACACACACACACACACACACACACACACACACACACACACACACACACACACACACACACACACACACACACACACACACACACACACACACTGAAACCCGATCCGGCCTAAGAGCCTTCAGTATCAGCAGTCGAGGAGGCCAAGCACATCTAAACCAGGTCAAGCTGTTCCCTCCGCATGAATCATCATACCCTTCCTTTCAAAACAAGATGGGAAAATGGATCAGGCTCATTCATTCGGCTCATACGAAAACATTAAAACAACAAAAAGAATGATATTCAAAAGGTCTAAACCCCCAGGTGTGGTATTCTTGTGAGGAAATGACAAAAGAAAATCACGGGTGAACACTAACGGAGCTGAACAGATGAAGACAAAAAAAGACACGTGTGATCAGATTTGACAGGCTTTTGGTTGACTGTAGGCGAGAGCAAGTGCTGATTGCATAATTCCACGTCATCAGTGGTACCTATAACATGTGGCCCACAGGAGGAACCCCTTTGGCTCTGATGGACAACCAGACTAAACACCCTCATGCTGCCATGCAAATCAAATTCCACCTCATGTAATTATGCAATTCATTATTTCATTACATTACACTTAGCTGACACTTTCATCCATAGCAACTTACAGTTATTTTGTAAGTACAGGGTATTGGTTGCAGTCCCTGGAGCAGTGTGGGGTTAGGTGCCTTGCTCAAGGGCACCTCAGCCAGGGAGTGAAACGGTGGGATTCGAACCTGCAGCCCTCTGATATAAAGTCCATCTTCTTAACCAATAGCCCATGGCTGCCCAATTCATGCAGTCATACACTGCGCCAGGATCAAGGGTTTAGCTCGTCCTTTGTTTTTTTGGAGCTTTCGAAATGCAACGCTGCGTTTTGCTGCCCAAGTGACAACCTCTCCTCTCCTCTCCTCTCCAGGAGTTGTGTCAACGCTCTCCTCGGCACCACCCAGGGAGATGGCGGCTGGCCACCACTGGCAGAGCCCCGACACAGGGCAGCAGCATCTGGGGTGTTGAAGAAACAGCACAACTAGGCCTACTCTCCTGGGGGGCATTCCAGACATTTCAATAATCATGACCTGCTTAGCTAATGCTTCTTATTTCACAAAATGAGCATTTTCAGAAAAAAGTTTTGAAACTCAGCTCTGTTTTGCATCATAGCTTGGAACAGTGCATTTTAAGTTATTTTCTTTAAAAACATCATCATTGGAAGATTTGTTCAATAACATGTGATTATTTCTCTTAACAGTTAATGACTTTACAATTATCACTGACCTAAGGCCTGTGGCTTTGTTATGATCGAAGGATAAACTTGCCAGGCACTTCTATTAGCAGTTTTACAACTCACTCGTGGGTCAACCAAACCATCTTTTTCAGAGTATGCCCCTGAATTAAGCCATGTATTTAAAAAAAATACTTACGTAATGAACTACGTCTCCTAGTTTTACATCCCCCTAAAAATACTCACTGTTCCTTATTCTGTCACAGGAGATCAAAGGGTCACTAATTGCCAGTTCCTGATTTGAAGGAATTACTAGAAACTACATTGAACAAAAACTCTCGCACACGCACACACACACACAGACACGCGCACACACACACACACACACACACATGCACACGCACGCACGCACACGCACACACAACACAACAGAGAAGAAGAAAGGAGAGGTGTGAAATAGTCAGAGGTGAGTGGTACAGCTGATGTCCAGCTGCTGACTACAGCTGACATTTCTCCTGCACAGTCAGACAGAGCGAGGAGGACAGATAAGACCACCAAATTCAGGGATAAATCCAGGAGCTAGCCAAAGCAGAAAATACCATCACATCTAAAGAGCTCAACGCACGTTTTAAAGCAATTTTGTGGCGCTGGGAAACAAAACTGTGCACACCAAAGGAAAAACACAAACAAAGGAATGAGCCGCCGTTTACTTTGAGGGCCTACTACACTGCAATGGGCTGGTTTACGGCAGGGGGGGGTGGGGGTGGTAAGCCAGATGAGCCTACCAAGGAGAGAGCCTCATGCTTTAAATGCAGCAGACATGTCCAGACAAGAAGGCATCTCGGTCCAATCCAGTCTCTTGTTGCACATGAGGGGTCACAGTACATTCACTGTGTGTTTTGGAGGCAGGCCGCTGTCCTACAGGGACAAGTCAGCAAAATAGTTGGCATTCCTGTACCCAAGACAATGGCTTAATTGGCTAAGGGCCACCCCATGAATAACCTTGAGTACTTGTGTAAGACGCCAAGAACACCAGTATCCTAATCCACTTACTTATTTAATCAAAGGGGAAATTGACTTGATACTAGAGAACTATAGATGTGTTCTATGTGTTTCACGGATGGCCAGGTGTGGGGAGCACATCAACTTTATAGAGGACATTTTGGTCTTTGGACTTCAGGACTATTGGTCCTGTCTTGCACTTTAATCCATGTCTAGTTATTTATGTCAGCCCTGTATATGTTCATGTCTTTGTATGGGACAGAAGAGAAACACAATTTCAATTTCCTTATGACCTGTGCATGTGAAGAAACTGACAATTAAGTTGACTTGACTTGGCTTTACTGGGTGGCTGCAGGACGGTTGAGGAAGTGATAGGATACAAGTGGGAGAGAAATGGGGTGGGTTTGGGAAATGACCCAGGCCAGATTTGAACCCGCGTTCCCCCAAGCAGTGAGCCCAAGCACTGATGTTTAGCATTGTAAGTGTAGTGATGTTTGTTATGCGTGCTCTTCTGTGCTGTGACACGCTGGGGTGATAACACTAGGAAGAGCGTTCAGACAGCACATCTGGAAATACTGGGGAGGAAGGCAGGGTGCTTTGATGGGCACGGAGCTAGAGAAAACCATAATAATCACCTAGAGCAGGAGCCTGAGTCGGCCACCCCCTGCACATCACTTTCACCCAGCGATGTATAAGGTGGAAGTAAAAATACTCTCACAGATGTAATTACAACACTAGTTATATGATTACATACAACCATGCAACCTTGTAACATCATTCTAAAGGTGATGATACACAGGACAACTTTTTGAGCAATCAGTCAGGGCAACAATACTATAAGATGTTGTTTTGACTGTTGATCATGTGATATTTATTTTAGGTGAACTTGGATTAGCAGGAGACAACTTTTTCCAACCATTTCACCGGAAAATGAATAGCCAATCATGAGGTTGCCTGGCAACATTGCTCAAAAAGTTGCCCTGTGTATCATTGCCTTAACAGCCTTGTTATTACATCCGTAACAGTACTTCTACTTCATACACCTCTGCTTTCACCAAATGAGGGGTGCATTTCTCAAAAGCATAGTTACTAGTCAGTTAGCAACTTGGGTAGTTGCCAATGAAAAGCTTTGCCAACAATAAAGTAGTTTACGTAGTGAACGTACGTTGAGAAATGCACCCCAAAGGAGTTTGTTCAGCAATAACACTCCTGTCTCTCTCCTGCAGGACAGACAGACAGCAGCTAGGTCCTTTGTCCCCAGCACTATTCAGCACATTACCAGAGATTCTTTAAGTATATAGAGATATGCCAACATAATAGGTTTCTATGGGCACCTAACGTGACCAGGTTCCGGTCTGCCTAAAGGGGCGTGCGAGTCATAATACTCCTAGCATTGAATAGAACAGTCCTCAGGTCTGCCTAGGTCTGCCTAAAGGGGGATTCCCCCTCCCCCTCCCCCTTGCAATAATAGAACCCGGAAACAATGGGCCAACGGAACCTCTCTCTCTCTCTCTCTCTGACATTACATTACGCTTAGATGACATTACATTACACTGACATGACACTTTCATCCAAAGCGACTTGCAGATTATTTACAGGGCATGGTTACAGTGCAACTACATGGGCTTAGGTGCCCTGCTCATGGACTGTGGTAGGGAGTGGAAGGGTTCGGATTCGGACAAGCAACCCTCTAATCTAAAGCCCATGTCCTTAACCATTAGGCCACAGGTGTCCTTAACATCTGACAGAAGGAGATGAACAGCATGATGATGGGGTGAGCTTCTCTCTCTTATTGTCTCTATTCTCTGATGAAGACAGAATGTACACCTTTGAAACGTGTCAGGTGAAGGATAAAACTTTTACATGTCTGAAGCAAATGAAAACTGAAGGCTTGAATCAATAACATAAAACAACATAACATAACATAACATAACATAACATAACATAACATAACATAACATAACACATCTAGAGAGAGAGGTGTGTGTGTTCACATAACAGCATTTGTGTAGTGGGCACTTGATTACCCTAAAAAACTTCTCAACCCTTGTCTACTCTAAGCCTACTCCAACAGCCCTCTTTCCATGTGCCACAATGCTCTTACTTTGTATATTTTCCAACAAGGATATACTTTCAAACACACTTTGACATCATACCATGTTTACACAAGACTGCAGAGCCTCGATTCTACCAAATGTCTAAGAAATAATAAAGAATAATAAAGAAATAAAGAAATAATACTGCTGTAATAGAGATGACAACAGGGGCTCAGTGTCGACTGCCACAACACCGACAGAAACAACGATACAGACAGAGAGTACCAAACGAATGGCCAACTTTTTCCCCAATTACAAAACACAGCAGAGGGTTTTCTCAGGAAAGTGTGTGAATACCACCTGTGCACTTCTAAGCAGCCACATGGGTGAACCAGAGCCATCTAATAACAGAGTTACGCCACTCCCATAGACCTCTATGGACCAATCTTTCCACAGCAATGGCGGCTCTCATGGAGCCTCACGGAGCGTTAACATGGAAATCCCCATTGACTTTAGTTCTATTAGAAGTTACTTAGTTCTAGGAGGTGGCCGTAGAACACAGAAAATGTGGTAAAGGTAATGTAATTTGTTTGTACTTAATCTTTGCTTGGTATGTGATGGTTCTGTGTTAGTTTCCAACGAACAGAAGTTTACTGTTAAGAAACATTTTAATCCACGCGAATCACATCACCAACCGACTTCCTGGTCCCCAGTTTGCGCAACTCTGTTATTAGATGGCTCTGGGGTGAACTAGGTGGGGTCACACATGACTGGAGGTGGATTGGAAGATGCAATGGGGTGTCATATCCCAGGTGCAAAACCATTGACAGTAAATAGAATGGACGCCAAATCAACGCTATTTGCCATTCAACGCTTTGAAGCCAGATTTGGGAACATTCCAACTTACATTCCACCTTAGCAACGCCAAACGCAGGTGCTGATTGGACAACAACAAGACTTCTAACGGTCAATCAAACCATGTTCTGATGCTCATTGGTCAATTTAACTTTTAATATCTCTCTAAAATAAAACATCACCACAAAAAATCACCACCCTGGTAAGTTGGAGAGCAAGGGGACCTACTAGTTGAGCGAAAAATGATCCCCCTGGAGTGGCATTTAAGGCAGATACAGGGTTTTATGTCTCTCATAGGAATGAATGGGATTTGGCCATTTTTTGGTCTTTTTGGGTCCAACCTTGGCTCCAACTTGGCTTCAACAATGAAATAGAATTTTGGCCTCCATTCTATTTACTCTCAATGTGCAAAACAGATGAAGGTGGGAGGGGAGGGACGGAGGGGAATGCTGTCCCGCTCTCTCAATCTAGTTCAAGTTGTCATGGACAGTTTGCCTTGAAGGCCTACTTGTGTCAGCCGTGATTATCAAAAGAGATGACGTGCATTGCATGTCATCCACAGGTTAAAAATAGTAGGCTGAGGTAGAATAGAGCCATCTGATAATACTAGAGGCTTAACATTCTTGTCATTTCCAGAGTTTGGAGGACGGTCCAAAAGGGGGAGGCCGATGTTTGCTGAAAGGTGGTGGCGAATGCCAGACAACTGAACAAGCACTTAAAAACACTGCAATGTCTACGTGCAAGACATTCTTTAGCGCTCTGACGAAAGCATCAAAGGGTGCAGCATGTCAGACACCAAAGGCCCCTGTCAACAATGGGCAAGTAGGCCTATCTACAAAAAAAACCCCTGCAATATTGTGGTGAAGTAAAACACTTCCAAACAGTTAGCCTATCTTTTATGGTCAACCTTTGGATTTTAGTGCGCCTATGCTGCAATATCCAAAAAGACTATCAACCATCGAGTTGTGATGCCCGCATTTCAGTTCTAGCAGACACCAAAGGAGTCGCCCGCTTTCCATCTGCCTCACTTTGGAATTTCATCTGACGTCATATATTTGGGATCAGATTTCTACTGCCTACTTAACAGTTCGCACTCACAAAACTGTCTCTGTAATGCAACTTATTTTTTTTTCTGTAGTAGGCCAACGTAGAACTTCTGAAGCGCAGTGGCAGAGTTCTTCAACCCTGCAATGCATTATGCTACTGAACCCATTTCAGACGCGGTGCAGAAGGTTTCTGCCCCCGTTCATGGCGTCAAATATTTGATGAAGTTGATCAAAAAAATCCATAACCTAATCTAATAGTAGCCACGTGTTCCGCCACATACACAGAATTTAACCTGCTCACATAAGAATTTTAGATGATGTCTGCCTGTGGCGATTTCAGCTCTTCAACAAACTTAAAATCATTGGCTACGTCAGAAACCCTTCTGAGGGGAACTGACGTGTCAACTCTGAATCCAGCTGTAGCCTAACCCATGATGAAAACTGACAAGAAAATCAAACTTTCTTTGGTAGTCATGCTGTGATTGTGCAAATAGTTTAGCCTCACTGGAAATAAAAAATGATCTTTTTAAGTTCCGTAATGTAAAGCCAATGCCATCTCAGGCATTTTCTGCGAGCGATACATATGATGTCATGTCGAGAAAAAAAACCCTCTAGGCTAGGAATAATCGTTCACATGGAATTATATACATATATGAAACACTACATTGATGGCCTATTACGCCGTGCACCAACCCAGAAGGATCATTTCGGTTCTGACGTTAAAATGATGATTTTAGGGGAAACCCCTGCATCAACCATAATGGAAGAAGTAGCACACCTCGTAAATAAGTTTAAAATGATCTTAACTTTAGAGTTTGGGATTAAAATTTCATTTCAGACATTGGGCTGCTGCATCGAAAGTAAGCGAGAACACTTTCGTTTTCCACTAAACAAGACTTCCTATTTAACTCCAGACACACAACCGGCGTCTTCCCAGACAGAATTTGTCTGCAACTTTGTAACTTTGAAAGCAGCCGAATAGTGGGCTATATTAAGCCGTTTGCGTCCTGCGCCAGACTAGAATACAATCAAACGTGGATTTCTTACCTCCGAATTGCGAAATCTTTGACGATAGCGGCGTGTATCCACTTTCCCTAATCTTGAATCAAAATGTAGCCATTCCCAGACGGCTGCGTCTGCCACAGTCCAAGCGAGTGTGGGATTCCGCCATGTCAATTATGTGTCAACGTGCATGGGGGAGTAGTCATGCCCTTTTTCCTTTACCGTATTCCATTAAATAGCCCATCTCATGGCTGGATATGTGGTCTCCATTCCCTTGACATCGTCAGAAAAGCAATACAGGTATTGCGAATTGTGCACAAGATAAAATATTGGACTGAATAGCAACAGAGAATGTTTGTGGACTTGTAGAAATGAAACACGGGTAAAAAATGATTCGTTACAGCAATTGTCTATTTTGGTTAAATTTATCTGCGGATTTACGCACAAACATTTTCACCCCTTATAAAAGCAAACTTTGCTTTGTATCATATACTGCAGGTTTCTCAGCGGATTCGCGACATGACTGTTGCTAATCCCAGACCCGTGTGGCTAAAACCACCATTGCAGGATCGGCCTGCAGCCGCACAAACAGCTGTTGTATGCCTCCGCCGCAGCTGTATTTGGCGTGACGTTTACTTGATATTGGTCTCGACACTTCCAAAGTCTGTAATCAGATTCAGATTCTGGACAGTCACATTAGGCACCCCCGAGATAAATGTTTTTGTGGGTTCGTTTTGGTTGGTATAACCTATTTATTATGCGGTCCATTTCTCTCTCCACCACTCATAACCTAACCATAACCTCATAAGACTTATGAACAGCAATAGTCTACATGAGGTTGGCCTCGTGATTATCTGCGAGGCAACTGAAATCTGATTTTCCATTTAACAATTGGGCGTTATCGCATCCTACACATCTGTCAATACTTCAGAACAACCGCTGACTACATTTGTAGTCTATCATGATTTCCCTACTAATTATGCCTACTGTATGAGCTACCTTCATGTGCTGTGGCCTACTTATTATGGGCAGCAGGGACACCTTGTGGAAGATACAAGTAGGACTCCATGCGTGGACCTCTCCACCATTATGTCAGCTCGAACCCAAAAAACAGGAACTTGCTGCTTATGGCCCGTCTTTGGTATGGCTGGGCCTGGACAGTTTTATGCAATAATCCTGGTATTACTGACTGTTAGAAGTTGTAAAACTGTGCAGCAACAGGGTGATCATACCGCTTGGTGGTACTTAAGCGCGCTTATTCTGTTGCGCAAAGGGCAGGTAACGAGCTACATAACCACAATGACAGGTGATGGCACACATGACAGGAATAGAAGAACATGTTAGAACTCTCTTCGATTTACTATTAATTAACTCGTAGTATTGCTGTTCAGTGTCTTCGTGAACGTTTGCTTTTTGACATGTTGGCATTGCGCGTAATTGTCACCACTGCACACGCTGTTGCGCCTAGGCTGACGTCTGGGGAGGTGTCGTGCCGAAAAGCGAGTCCCTGCCAGAACGAGTGCCCTCATTCAAACCAATGACATTTTTTGAGAGACAATTATAGTAATTTTTGCAGAATGAATTACATAATTTATGAACTAAAAATATGCTTATGAAACATTACTCGTCCTCCACTTGAGCTATTTGAATGTAGGCCTAACCGTAACATTTGTTCTGACAATTATTCGATTATTTATTGGAAATACTGAAATTGTAACCAGCTCTTTGTAATACTTCCAGAAGGAATGTAGATGCTTTATTGATAGGCTTTCCATCTTGAAATGTGTCGGATTTGTCTGCAAAAAAGGGTAAAAAAAAAAAAAAATCTGAAAAATTGGTCATTGGTTTCCATTGGTTTCAATGAGGGCACTCGTGTTCTGGCAGGGACTCGCTTTTCGGGACGACAGGTTGAACTATTTAAGAGGTGGCGACTAATGTATTGCAACAAGGGGCATTCTGGAGTTTTAGTTTGCACATAGAAGAGGGGCATATGGAGAATTGTGTTAAAATGCCATACTAACTCTGCTTGCATTTTGAGGATTTGTAATGAAATCAATGAGTACTCCAATTTCTCATGTAATCGTGCATGTGCGCCCTGATTAATTGAGATGACATTGCTGACAGTTCGCAACTATTATCGAATCATTATTGGCTGCGTCAGCTGATGTCTCCAAACCTCTGGTTGGGTGAATGTAGAACTAGGGTTAGGGTTAGGGCCAAACTCCACATGGCATGGCTTTCCACTGATCTCCGCGTCTTAGGTTATGTCACCCGATGATCCTTCTAGAGCTATCTCTAACATAAGCTCTCCTCTTCCTTCGGCATGGTTAGTGCCGACACATCAGCAGGACAGAACATAAAGTGTGGACTGTAAATACTCGTTTTGAAGCCTGACGCCAGCCGTGGTATTGCGCTCTTCATCGACAGGTTCAAAACAAGTTGGACATGAAAATATTCAGTTCTCCAGTGCAGTACAGAAGAAGGCCAGCCTACTTTGTGGGTGGAGATGTTTTGGTTTCCGTACTAATTTGTCATCAAAATAAGAGTTCACTCGAACTGCCTGTAGTCGTGCACATTTTCACATAGCAACAAAAGCAAATTCTCCATATTTGGCGGTGCATTCCACGTTTAGGCCTACTATATAACGATGTTCAAGTTGTATTTTTTTGATGGAAAGAGACACTAAGGATCCTTTTCAATCGCAAAGAAAATAAATTACTACTAGACCCACCAGACATCTTGTTTACCCAGACGTATCTCGTCACACGATTACGCACAGCGCCATAACGATTGACATTAATAATATATATATATATTAATAAAAAAAAGTTACATTATGGCACCATAACACATCATAAATCAGATGAGTTAGATTTTAATTTCAGCGTGCCTCAATTAATAGCTGTGAGTAATAGGATAAGGACTCTTACTGTGAAAATCTTGTCATATTTTATAACCTCAAGTTGTGCGCTCCAGAAGGCTTGACACGGAGCATGTAGAGTTCTAGTTTTGGATTAGCGAAACCCCTTATTCCACCAGGGCTGGTTTTGCTTAATGGTATTGGAATATGAAGTTCCTTACTGTCTCGTTGCTATTGTCGGCGGCGTTTGCATATTATGTTTACCTGCCACTGCCTGATACCTTATCTGAGCCGTGGAAATTAATGGTCCTGGATGCAGTATTCCGCACTTTTATGCATGTGGTAAGGCGCTTCTTCACTGCACATCAGCACCATTTAGCCCTATTGAAATAATTTTCATTGTCATACTTATAGGTATAATGAAATGTAATGGCTATACTTTGACGTATCTGTGTAGTGTAGGTTACGGTATGGTGTCATTCACGTATGATAGTCTGTTATGTTCCGTCATCCCTTCTCATTAATGTGTTGCCTGATATTCTACTTAATGTGATGTACCATGTTTCTAATTATCTTTTTTTTGTTGCATCTCTAAAATACACACACACACACACACACACACACACACACACACACACACACACACACACACACACACACACACACACACACACACAGGGGAACCTGGCTCATGTCCTTGGCTTTGGTCACGACATTCATGTCATAAACTACTTTGTCATGAAAGCGGAGGGGACAGGTCCCCAGTCCAGCCAGACCATGCAAGTGACGGACACATTCTTCGCTGGTGTGCCAGTCCGTGTGTTTGAACCAACCAAACCAGTAAGGCAGCCGCACCTGAAGAGAGGTGTTGTCTACTTCCACGGAGGAGGATGGGCCCTTCTCAGTGGACGTGAGTACATAGGGTGTGTAGGCTTACTGTAGGCCAGGGCTATTCAATTGGAGGCCCGAGGGCCACATGCGGCCCAGATGCAGTCCACATGCGGCCCAGACATGGCCCCCAACTGAAGCAGTATACATTTCAGTTTTGTTACTGCAGTACTACACATTATTGCTTGTGAATCTTCTGCTTGTCTTACACATTCACATTCAATGTGGTTAAGTTTTAGGTTAGAGGAACATGTTTAAAATTTGTTTTGTGGACTACTGATTTTGTGTCATTTCAGTGGTCGTGATGTCTGAAAATGTGCGGCCCGACTGCAGTTCTTGGTTTCGAAATGTGACCCAGATGAAATTCTAATTGAATAGCCCTGCTGTAGGCTATGTGCCTTTCATGTGCTCTAGGAAGTAGATATTACCCACTCTTGGCAACCTCTAATATACATGTATATTTAAAATATCTGATTGGGTGTGTATTAGGGATGACAGTCAAAGCGATTACATTTAAAGTGGTTTACTTGCATCCCTGTTTTGTTTGTGTGTGTCTGCATATCTGTGTATCGGTTTTTGTCAGTGTGTTCGCATGCGTGTACAGTATGTGTGTGTATGGGTGAGTGTGGGTGTGTTCTTGCACTTTGCCTTGTGATTGTTAAAACTGGCTTCATGATTCAGACCTCTGACGCAAAATCAACATTCAAACAGTGGCACACTTTCTTCAGGCTGTTTTGAATTCAGCAGACACCTACTAAAACACACACACACATGACACACAGACACACACACACACACACACGCAGCGTATTGAGTTATCAGCAATACTGTAGATGACATTAGCAATAGGCATCAGTGAATGTCAGATTGTTTTTGGATGTCTGTAACATGTTCATGGAGGAAGTAATAACAATAGATAGACCAAGAATAAGTACATGTTTGGACACTGTGCTGTATTTTTCAACTATACTAATTCGTAAAACCTGGCTTGTTCTTTAAAGGAATGCGCTCGTATGACTTGCTGTGCCGGAACATGGCAGAGGAATTGGATGCCGTCATTGTGTCTGTTGAGTAAGTTATCTTTATTTAACCTGGTCATACAGCATTCTCGATTAAAAGGTGCCAAACATAAGCAAAAACTGTGAAAATATAAAGGAAAATGTCTGCACACTTAAATCCCCACTGTGTTCTTGTTAATCTGCTAAGCATTCGGTCTGCTGACCCATCTCAGGGCTCTAACTTACTCTGTTGAGTAAGTGATGCCATTGTATTTTGTCCAGGGCAGGTCTTTTTCCAGGACTATTATGTCTGTGTATTTCTGATAAGGGAAGAGGTCACAGGGGGTACTGGTTGTTCTGTCCCTTCTGTCTAAAGCAATTATTAGTTTTGATCAAAGATGAAAGTTTAGAAAACATTGCACACAGATGCAGTGATACTGTTCTTTTTTCTTATATTATTTCTCGGAGTGAACAACACGTTTTGCCCAGTGTGTCTATAACTGAGATGTTCCTGCACAGTCCACCACTCTGGGCTTGGGCTCGGGCTCGAACCCGCCACCTCCGAGTCAACGCTACAGTTCAGGCATGGTAGGCACAACACCATACCGCTAAGCTAAAGGACCAGTCTGATAGCTCAGCGCTACTGTTACTGTATGAGGCTTTGGTAGGGAGGTTTACTATACGTTCCATGCAGGGCTTGACATTAACTTTTTCATCCACCGGCCACTGTGGCTAGTAGTTTCCCCGAGTCAAAAGCCATTCAGGTATTCCACTAGCCACACACTTTAAATTGTTTTTGCTTTCTTTATCATGACAGTGTACGTCTTACCTCTGAAGATGAGGTGCTAAAGCAAGATAAGTGTTAAGCTTAAGCTTTCTGCATGGAAGTATAACAACTCAAGAGTTACTGAGCTTTTTCCTGAACTTAAATACAAACAATTGATACACAAGGGGCAAACAACAGAATATAGTTCTACTATGACGAGCATGTCATACCAAGGAATAAGCTGCCAGCCAAATTGGCTAGTGACACTGAAAGTATTACTAGCCACAGCCAAGTTTTACCAGCATTTGGCCGGTTGGCAGGTGCCAGTGTCAAGCCCTGGTTCCATGCCACACTCTGCTAGTTGGTCTCCATTACACTTCATCACAAAAGAGCAAACCTGATGACTCACTGGGCGAAACATGTTGTTCACCTCTATTACTGAAGGGTTGTACACAAGGACTCTCTTGAACAATGATTGTTTTGTTTGTCCCACATCATTAGCTACAGTCTGGCTCCAGATGCACATTTCCCTCAGCAGTATTTTGATGCTCTGAAGACCTCCGCGTTCTTCTTGAGCCCCGAGGTTCTGGCACAGTACTCTGTGGACCCCCAAAGGGTTGCCATTTCAGGTGACAGTGCAGGAGGAAACCTGGCAGCTGCTGTGGTTCAACAGGTATGACGAAGCCATATTTATTTCCAGTGGTTGCACGTTTCTGTCTTAGGACAAATGTTAACGTTTTCCATTTGTGAACCCATTGAAAGTACAGAACAGTATGCCTGGATCTGTCCATTATCACTGTAGATAATCTACAACATGATTGGTGCATGTTCAGACTAGGGGTCGACCGATACAGGTTTTTTAATGGCCGATGCAATACCGTTTTTTTTTTTCTCCATCACCCTTGGCCGATACCCGATTTCTGATAGCCGATATTTGGGAGGCCAATATGGGTTAAAAAAAAAGTTACAAAATGACAAATATTCCAGGTCTCAAGTTAAAAATAAACATTTCTTTAACATTATCAAATTGAGGTAGAACTTGTAACATTTAAACACCCACCCTAACAATCAAGTAATGTCTAACTATCAAGTAATAAAAAAATAAGTGTCTTGGTGCTTTTAAAAAAAACAGAATGACATAAAATAATAAATATTGCGTATCGGCCAAAAACTCCACGCGTATCGGATCAGCCCATACCGATACACTTAAAATATGCGAATATCGGCCCGATATATATATCGGTCTATCCTTAATTCAGACCAGTAGAATACTACGGCCGTATCCGGAGATTGGTCGAATGAATTGAAGATCTTAGAAACAAGTCACACAATGTACTGGTTTCTCATATGGGGTTGATTTAAGTCACTCCTGTAAGTGAAAGATCTGAGAGTCCTCTACTGTCCCTCCCGAAACAGATGGTAGCTGACAACCGAACCACCAAGTTCAAGGTGCAAGCGCTGATCTATCCCGTGCTGCAGGCTCTGGACTTCAACACGCCGTCCTACCAGCAAAATGGAAACACCCCCATCCTATATCGCCCCATCATGGCCCGCTTCTGGCTGGAGTACCTCAACGCCAGCCCCGACCTGGCCCCTCTGCTGCTGGCCAACAACCACACCGCCCTGGACCTGGCCAGCATGCCGCAGGAGGTCCGAGCTAAGATCGACTGGACGAGACTGCTACCGCCCGCCTTCCGCAAGGACTACCAGAAGGTGACCCCAGCAGAGGGGAGTGGCTCGGTCCTGGAGGAGTTGCCGGCACTCCTGGATGTGAGGGCAGCCCCGCTGCTGGCGGAGGAGGAGGTCCTGAGTGCGGTGCCGCCCGCCTACATCATGACCTGCGAGCACGACGTGCTGCGGGACGACGGGCTGATGTACGGGCGCCGCCTGGAGGAGGCTGGCGTGGCCGTCACCAGCGACCACTACCAGGACGGCTTCCACGGGTGCATGGTGTTCTCCTCTTGGCCAGCCAAGTTCTCAGTGGGGACACGCAGCATGTGGAATTATATACGCTGGCTGAAGGAGAACCTCTAAAGTGGCCAGAGAGAGAGAGAGAGAGTGAAAGTGAGACAGAATGAGAGAAATGCGATTACAAACCAAATAATACCAATGATCTATTGTTTTATTCCACGACATATTGACTTCTATCTATTGATCACATTTTTTTTTGATGGCACTGTATTGACACTTCATGACACATTATGGATTTAATTTATTTGTGTGTGCTCCTATGGATTATTGAATGTGATTTGGCTTGTGTGCACTCCACTTAACTTATTTATTCCCAAAAACACACAGCTGAATTTAATGAAACACTTTTATCAGATTTTATATTTGTAAGACCACTGTATGTAATCATACACTAAATGATTGTAACTAAAGTTGTGAAATAAGCTGAGTTTGATAAACTGACTGTCCTGCTAAATCCCCTCTGCTCTCACCAGTAATAGGTAATTTAGCTAAATAGTTTACCTACCTGAAGTGTTAGTTAAGATTATTGGGATAGTTACAGTAAGATCAGAGAGAGTGGAGAGAGAGAGAGGTTCCATTGGCCCATTGTTTCCGGGTTCTATTATTGCAAGGGGGAGCGGGGGAAATCCCCCTTTAGACAGACCTAAGGACTGTTCTATTCAATGCTAGGAGTATTATGACACGCCCCTTTAGGCAGACCGGAACCTGGTCATGTTAGGTGCCCATAGCAACCTATTACAATGGCATATCTCACTTAAAGAATCTCTGGTAAGATCCACTATTGAATTGGCTGAAACACACTGTGGCAGGGCCTTTACATGCTGAACTCAGGATATCTTCTGAAAATAAGAAAGGGTAGTAGTGCACTATGTCTGTGACTGGCGTGGATTTGAATTGAAAATTGCTGTATTTGGGTTATACCAGTCAGTTCCTACAATACTTGAAAGAATATGATCTCTTAGTAGATCTGAGCCAACGGGCAGCTCAGTCAGTAACATAACTGTCTTAAGAAAGAGCTAAAAATATATACTGTATATGTATATTTCTATTGGTGAACTGAAGAGATGTATTATATAATTAAGTTAAATAGGGCTGTAACGATACACTCGACTCACGATTTGGTTTGTATCATGATTTTTGACCTACGGTTCGATACACCCCAGGATTTCTGAAATGTATCTCATTTGAAGTTTGGAAGCATCATTACAATGCATTATGGTTGTTTTCTGGACTGAAGGATAACAAAACTCTGAAAAGGCGTATCACGATACTGCCTCCTTACATCACAATACAGTATCATGACTCTGAGTATCACGATTCCTCGGTTCGATCCAATATCGTTACAGCCCTAAAGTTCATGAATGTGTGTGTGATTTTAACAAAGTATAAAAAAGATGAGAGGTAAACTATACTGCCTGGGACCTATTTAAAATGTATTTTTATACATATATTAAAAAAGACTTGTCTAACAGAATGTTTGCCTGTTTGTCCTCTGTTGAGCTTTAAACCTAGTTATGTCATGGTCTGACATGACTTAAATACTATCTACTCTATGTGTTGGTACAACTCAGCACTTCATGAAGGGATCTGTATGATCTGCTCACTGGAAGATGCTTTAGACCAGGGGTGGGGAACCTTTTTCATTCGAGGGGCCAATTGAAATTCCTCCATGGGCCGTACAGGTCCTCCAAGGGCCGTACTATGAACACTAACTAGGATTTCCCTCTGCACTTTAGGCTTATATTGAAGGCAGCCACCTTTAAGACAGACCCCGCCTTCTCTAGGTCCCCTGAAATATATCGTAATTGTATTGCAAATGTCATTTGTAAGATTACTTTACAAAACGTGTTATATTTCACGTGAAGCTGCATAACATTAAAATGATGTCAGACGGCCCTCGAGACATACAGTCGGTTCCCAACCCCTGCTGCTTTACACCCTGTTTACAGAACCAGAATCCCCAGAAATTGTGACACTTGGTATTTTGTGAATAAAAATAAACTGCTTTAATTTCCGAGGCAGTCAATCTGTTAAAAAGATGGAGAACTATGCAAAGTCAACATATCAACTGTTAAAGCCAAGAAAATTACTGTTTTGAGGGAAACGTGTTCATTTAAAATTTGATAGTTGAAAAAGGTAGGTCTGCACACTGCCGATAAGCTCCAAAAATAAACTTTATTATTTAAAATGCAACGTTTCGATCACCCTGGATCTTCATGATGCCTGATGAAGATACAGGGTGATCGAAACGTTGCATTTTAAATAATAAAGTTTATTTTTGGAGCTTATCGGCAGTGTGCAGACCTACCTTTTTCAACTATCTGATTTTTTTCTCTGGCACCTGTAACAAGTGTTTTTGGATGTGCGCACCCTACCCTAAACTACTTCATTTAAAATTTGACCCATGGATCTTAACATGCATGCAAGTTAGGACAGGGCCAACAAAAGTTCTAAAAATTCCACACAAAAGGAAGAACATGGGTTGGTGGGTAATTAACCAGTGCTCACCGCCATCCTCCTCCGGGACTGAGGTACTCTGAGCATGGTACTTTCCTGCCGTACTGTTCCCTTGGGGCACAGTTTGGGGCTTGGCCCTTGCACAGGAGAGGCATAAATGCAATTTTGTTTTGTTGCAGTGAGCGCTGTGTACAGTGGAGTGCTGTGTCACAATGACAATGAGAGTTTTCCACAGGGGCACTCACGTAGCCTCTTACTGCAGTGGGGGTCGTCGGTGGGCCTATTCACTATTTGCTGAAAATACTCAACTACATCATAACAGCATTGCTTTGACAGTGCTGAGAGCCTTAAGTAACAGATTAAGACATATACATTACAATTTTGGTGACAGTAAGGTTATAACATAGGTGCTGCGTTAAGGGGTTAAGATTAATCATGATACATACAAGTTTTGAACAACATGTTTTTAAATTTGGGACTGGGTTTTTGAATCCACTTGGGCCTTTTGTTTATAAGTAAACACTTTTGTCTCCCTAAAATTGGTATCTTAAAGTGGAGACGACTTATAAACTCACCTGAAACGTGTAAACAAGAAATCTGCATGTTTTATAAATCAATTATATGTTTATCTGCAAATATAAATCGATGGGAAACAGTATTCTCTTATATGCAAACAAGCCTTTAGTCTGCTTCATAGCCTTCATAGCATATAGAATGAAGCTGAGCATGGGAGGTCTGCTTCATAGCCTTCATAGCATATAGAATGAAGCTGAGCATGGGAGGTCTGCTTCATCTGTCTTCCAAAAGGGAGTATCGGATCGAAGGGCCTCTGGATGAAGATAAGCATTTAGGAATGTACACACAGGGACGGACTATGACTCCATGGGCCCCTGGGCCAGACAACAAGAAAGCCCCCCCTCCATGGGTGTTGCTAGTCAACAAAAAGATTCAGGGTTTTAGGCCAGATGTTAACCCAATGTTGTTGGATCTTTGGGGGGTATGTCCCCCTAGAAAAATGTGAACATACAGTTGTTAAAAATGTGATTTTAACGCAATATGGAAAAGGAAATATTATAATATGAGGCTTGGCCTTCAGGGCCCACTTGACTTGGGCCCCTGGGCCTGGGCCCAGTAGGCCTGTGCAGTAATCCGCTCATGTGAACACAGGGCAGCAGCACCGACCCACACTAGCGGGAACAACTTTTTGCAAGATCATTTAGCAGAAACCTTTCTCCAACGCTTTTAAAAAAAGGGAAATAGTGAGTACATACGTCAGTAGCACACAATAAGTACTAGAGGAATAAAAGCCACTTTTACATTGGAACCATTCTAGGTTCTAGGCTTCATAAATAGGCATGAAAGTTTACCGAACTTGTTTGGTACAGTCTTACATTGGCAAGGTTCTTAACCTGGGTTGATGGTGGGGAGAGCAGCCGCTGGGAGTGGCCATGTTTAATAATAACACAAGCAGAGATTAATAAGACAAGCGGAGAGTCCTCATCAAAACAATTACAGTAACTTATTACATGAACTCAAAGGGCAAGGTAAGTTGTCTTGAATTGTAGTGCATGTTGTCAGGCTGAACTAATGATTCTAGTAGCCTAGAAGTAAATGCCTCTGTCTAGTCAAGCAAAGCTCGCAAACCAGGAAGCAAATTATAATAGCAGATATCCCATACTGAGTACTGAGAAATTGTTATTAAGTGAAAGTATCTTAAATTGGTGTGAATCCTACTAAAATTACCTACCTAAAAAATCTAATTGAGTAAAAGTTTAAAAAAAAAAAAAAAAAAACATTTCAAAAATGAATTTGAGTAAAAGTTACTCAGTCAGTTTCAATTAGCTGATTAGGTGAGAAGGAAATGTGCCTACCCATGGCTAAAAGGAGGTGCACTACCACTGCTCAACTGGCTGTTATTTTCCAATACTGACATACATGTAATGCTTTATTTTACCGTAATAAGAGTTCCTGATTTTCCAACCATAAAATGCAAGTATAAACCACTGTCACCTAAAAACAAACCACCACCCCCCAGTTTGGGTTATTTTAACCAAGTATTTTTTAGTGTGTAAAGCACGCTATGTACCCATTTTCTTTAAACTAGTTTTGTTTTATGTGGAACGTAAATATGTTCAGATTGTGCTCACATATAACCACTAAGTTTCCTGGTAAACATGAAACTGTTGCATTGTGTCATTTGAACAGGAGATGTCACTCTTTTTCCTTAACAAAATGCTTTTAGGCTGTTCCCTCTATGTCTACATTTATTGAGAAAACTAATACCAGGGTGCTGTTAAAACATAATATGAGTGACTGAACATTACATTTGATGCACTGAATGTTTAAGTAAAATGATTTAATCTCTTTCCTTAGTTGTTTTCATAATGTTGGTTTAAAACAGTGCCTCTCAAAATTGTGGGATGGGTCCCATAGGAGGGGAGGGGGGGACGGTAGTATTGCAACGCTAGCAGCACACGTGGGATTTCATGAAACGTCCTTCGTTTCAATGGTGATAAAGTGTAGTTTATTAATCCCTCAAAAGTAATGAAATGAATTGTTGTTCACTTCGGATCGGTTTGTTTTTGTGGTTGTTGTATATGTATAATGAAACAGAGTGGGAGAAAAGGGGTGGGGTGGGGGTGGATCGGGTGGGGGGGTTGGTACAAAAAAATAATCAAGAAGCACTGGTTTAAAATAAGTGTAAGTATACAGTATATATATTCTCAATTTCCAATGTAGCCTAACTGGTTTTAAAGGTGCACTGTGTAATACTGTTAGTAGTTTATTTCCAGAATTCATGCTGCCCATTCACAAGTGCTACCTTTTTCATAAATACTTACCATCACCATCAAATTCTAAGTATTCATTATGACTGGGAAAATTGCACTTTTCATACATGGAAAAGGGGATCTTCTCCATGGTCTGCCATTTTGAATTTCCAGAAATAGGCATTTTTAGCTGAAATACTAACTTTACTTTGATTATACTAGTAAATATTAGTTCATTATTTAGTAAACATTCATTAAAAGATCAAATTTGGCGGTAGACATTACAGTTTCACTGAACAGCATAGTTGCAATACCTACTCTGGCCACCATCTTACACAGTGCACCTTTAAAGAACATAGGCCTACAGAATATTCAAATACTGAGTGTAACAGTCCTCAAATTCCATACTGCGTCAGTCAAACATGCATATTTTTCTTCAATATGAAATAATAACCTCTTTTGAAACATAGTGAGGAGAATAAGTATTTGATCCCTTGCTGATTTTGTTGGTTTGCCCACTAATAAAGACATGATCATTCTATAATATTAATGATAAAATGTATTCTAATATGGAGAGACAGAATATCAAAAAGAAAATCCAGAAAATAGCTTTGAAGAATATATTTTAATTGATTTGTATTCCATTGAGGAAAATAAGTACAGTGGTGCTCATATGTTTACATACCCCAGCAGAATATACGCTTTCTTGGTGATTTCTCACAAAATATGAAGGATTACAAAAAACCTTCTTTTTCACTCATTGCTAGTGACTAGCTTAAGATATTTATTAGCAATATTCTGTGTTTACTCTTTCAAAAGCATGATCACAACCCAAACTACCCAAATGACCCTGTTCAAAAGTTTACATACCCTAGTTTCTGATGCTGAATGAATATGGCCCTGTTTAACATCAGGGACCGCTCTAAATTGTTTGTGGTAGTTGTGGATAAGGCTCTTAATGTTCTCAGTTGACAAAACAGCACATTCTTCCTGGCAGAATGGTTGTTTCCTATAATATATTTGGGTGTCTTGCTGGAACCTCACATTTGAGGTTTCCCCTGAGTGGCTCAATGATGTTGAGATCAGGAGAGTGAGATGGTCGCTCAAAAACCTTCATTTTATTCTTTCTGAAGCTAATGACGTGTTGATTTGGCTTTCTGTGCTGAAATATTGTCATGTTGGCATGTCTAAACAATGGACCATGTGCAGTTTCAAGGCTGATGAGTGTCAAGTTTCCTCCAGTATTTTTCACAGGCCAATGTATTCATCATTCTGTGAGTATGGACCAAAAGTGTAGTGCATTTGTAACTCAAATGTCCCCATGACATCAGTGGTCCATAACCATGTTTCATAGAAGGGATGGTGTAACTTTCATCATAGGCTCCGTTGACTGTTCTCCAAATGGTACTGTTAATAGTGGCTGAAAAAAGTTCCATATTGATCTAATTTTTCCAAATGACTTTGTCACAGGCATTTTGATGCTTCTCACTGTGCTATTTGGTGTA
Organism: Engraulis encrasicolus; assembly: GCF_034702125.1. NCBI lineage: Eukaryota > Metazoa > Chordata > Actinopteri > Clupeiformes > Engraulidae > Engraulis > Engraulis encrasicolus. The sequence continues at coordinate 14,528,195 of NC_085865.1, read as the reverse complement.
TCACATGCAAAATAACATGTTTGCATTTTTGTAGTAATGGCTTTCTCCTGGCAACCCCCAACAGCCCATCTTTCCTCAAGTGCCTCTTTCCTGTACAGTTTAAAACATTTTTTCATGTTGTTCTATATTTCACCTGAAGTTATTTTTTGGTTGTCCTATGCCTCCGGAAAACAATTTCCCTTGCAATGATCATCGCAATGCAATGATTCCCTTGCCCATTGGCTTGATTCCAACCAAACTCCTCATATTGCATTTCTGAATTGAAATTCCAACGGTGCCAACATGACAATATTTCGACACAGAAAGCCAAATCAACCCGTCATTAGCTTCAGAAAGAATAAAATGAAGGTTTTTGAGCGACCATCTCACTCTCCTGATCTCAACATCATTGAGCCACTCAGGGAAACCTCAAATGTGAGGTTCCGGCAAGACACCCAAAGATATTATAGGAAACAACCATTCTGCCAGGAAGAATGTGCTGTTTTGTCATCTGAGAACATTAAGAGCCTTATCCACAACTACCACAAACAATTTAGAGCGGTCCCTGATGTTAAACAGGGCCATATTCAGCATCAGAAACTAGGGTATGTAAACTTTTGAACAGGGTCATTTGGGTAGTTTGGGTTGTGATCGTGCTTTTGAAAGAGAAAACACAGAATATTGCTAATAAATATCTTAAGCCAGTCACTAGCCATGAGTGAAAAAAAGGTTTTGTGTAATCCTTCATATTTTGTGAGAAATCGCATAGAAAGCGTATATTCTGCTGGGGTATGTAAACATATGAGCACCACTGTATTTGACCCCTCTAGTCAAAGAAGACAAAATACTTGGTGGCAAATCCCTTGCTTTCTTGTACAGAGGTCAGATGTCTCTTTCAGTTAATGACAATGTTTCTGGATATATTAGAAACGTTTTTTGTCCACTTTTCTTTGCAGATCACCTCTAAATCATTGAAGTTGTATGACTGTAGCTTGGCAAATGGGAGCTTCTGTTCCCTTCACAGGATTATTATAGGGTTAATGTTTGGAAACTGTCTAGGCCACTTCATCAGAGGTGCTTCTTGCCACCAGGCAAGGTAGGCAGCCGCCTGGGGCCCCCAAGCCCCTAGATAGTGAATAACAGCCCACACTTTACCACAGTAGTGGCGATTTTAGTTCAAATGTTCATTCTTTTGCATTTTTGCTTGGGGCCCCATCTATCCTAGAATCGCCTCTGCACTTCATGACCTTAATGTTCTTCTGCTTGAGCTACTCCTTTGTTGCTTGGGCTGTATGTTATGGATTATTATCATACTGGGAGGCCAATCCATGACCCACCTTCAGTCTAGTGGTGGTGGGAAAGAGGTTGGCATGCAGCATTGTACGTTTACATGTCTCCCTCCATCCATTTCTTGATGATGTGAAGTTGTCCTGTGTCTTGGCCAGACAAACAACCTTAAAACATAATGTTACCACTTTCATGTATGATGTTGGAGAAGGTGTTGTTCTTGGGATCATAGGCAGCATTTCTCTTCCACCAAACACAATGAGTTGTGTTAATGCCAAACAGTTTGATTTTGGTGTCATCTGATTCCATCACCTCCCAATCATATCCTAATCCAGTTTGATGTTCATTGGCAAACCTCAGGTGAGCCTGAACAGGTTCCTTCTGAAGCAGGGCTACCATACTGTACATGCACTACAGGATTTTAATTCCCTGTGGTATTAAGTGTTTCCAATAGTTTTCTTAGTGATTGAGGTCCCAGCTGCCTTAAGATCATTTCCTCGCTCCTCTCATACAGTATTAAAGGGGCTTTATCTCTTTTTTCTGGTTATTAAATTCCCACAAGGTCAAATCTTGTATGGAACTACAGACAGGCCTAAGATTGATGATTGATGATCATTTTGTATGTCCTAAAATTGGGAAGAAATGCACCAACAGTTTGCTCCTTAATATCTAGGAGCCCATTTCAGCCTTGTTGGGTTATACAATCTTGTTCCTGACATTCTTTGACAGCTTTTTGGTCTGTCCCATGTTGGTGGGTTTAGTTTGATTGATTGACTGATTCTATGGACTGATTCCTCAGATTCAATGTGTCTTTTGTGCAGGTTACTATTAACAGGTGTGTTCAATTCAGATAACAAGTTGATTGGAAGTGCCATTTGATCTGCGGGATCAGAACTCTTAATGGTTGGCAGGGGATCAAATACTTATTTCCCTCAATGAAATATAAATCAATTAATATATATTCTTTAGAGTTAATTTCTGGATTTTCTTTTTGATATTCTGGCATTCCATATTAGAATACATATTATCATTAACATTAAAGACTGATCATGTCTTTATTAGTGGGCAAACCAACAAAATCAGCAAGAGATCAAATACTTATTCTCCTCACTGTAGCATCTTGCACGTTTAAGATGATGAACCAAAATGTGCTGTCCCTTTAAACCAGGGGTGGGGAACCTTTTTCATTCGGGGGGCCATTTGAAATTCATCCAAGGGCCGTAAAAGTCGTCCGAGGGCCGTATTATGAACACAAACCGATTTCCCCCTGCACTTTAGGACTATATTGAAGGCAGCCACCTTTAAAACAGACACACCTTCTCTAGGTCCCCTGAATATAACATAGCTGTATTGCACATGTATTTTCTAAAATTCCTTTACAAAATGAAGCTGCATACATTAAAACTATATCGGAGGCCGGATGAAAGGGTCTCAAGGGCCGCAGACGGCCCTCGAGACAGGTTCCCCACCTCTGCTTTAAACTATACTCCTGTTGTCTCAGGCCGATGGCATCACCCCCTGTCTCTAGTTTTGGGCGGATTCGTTTCATTCTCATGAATCTAACAACAGCGTCAGCATCACCGTTCTGACATAACATTGTCTGCCAGCATCACTGGAACAAGTCTATTTTCTGCACAGGTGTGCGTGTGCTATGAATGAGCTCCCATTGGACTGTATGGGCTGGGAAGGCTGGGACGGGATGCTGATTCCTGCAGATTGAGCTTCCATGCAGACTGTCCAGAAGGACAACGGAACAGCCTGTGAATCTCTCACACTGGCGCTGCCCCATCCCCATCCCCATCCCCGTGCACGGCTGCACATTTTGTCCGGGTTCTAACTTTCTCACAGCAGACACCTCTTAAAGTCTGGCAAAGGAATAGGCTACTGATATAAATCTTACCCAAAGTACGACAGCAGTTGATGTTACAGTAGATAACATACAAAACGGGACAACGTCCAAAATAATTGCTTGAAAAAATAATTGTGGCTTTTGGGCAGTTCAATCATCGAAACTCTAACCCTAAACTTTAAACTTTAACCCTAACCCTGCTACTGTATCGTTCCGTCACTGATTTCAGTCTTACGAGTTTGAGTTTATTCACAGATTTCCCTGAAATCATCCTACAATTTATGTGCCTAACTGCGTGCATCACATGATTTGCTGTGTTGCGTGATGGTCAACCGACATACATCACATAGCCTATTTTCTTCCCGCGTAGTCCCTACAACCCTGTCGCGTACATAGGCTACAACAGGTTGGGAAACAATGGTCTACTCCAGGGTTTCCCAAACTGTGGTGTGTGCACCCCTGGGGGTGCGCGGCTTGCCATAAGGGGGTGCGCGAGCTAAATAGAGCAATGGTGTATGTGAGTTTTTATCCAGCATTAATGAACATGAAGTAGTTTTTAATTGTATGGTGTATGGTTGTATGCTGGAAGGGTCCATCTGAAGTGTAGTTTAACTTCTAGACTATTGGAAAAGAGGATTCCCCTAAACAACTGTGCATAATGTGCAGTCAATGCGCAGTGAATCGTACTTACTTAGCCATCAGCACACCAAAATATTCGCTTAGGGGGTGCATGAACCACTTTAAAATGTACAAGGGGGCAGGGTAAAAAGTTTGGGAACCACTGGTCTAATCTAAAGATAAAAAATGAGAAATAATCATGTGACTGCCTTTCTTAGGAAAGTAATCTATTAACCGTTGCTTTGCTACATTTCGTTCGTTTTCTCTTTCTTTTTCTCTCTCTAATAATGAATTGTAAATTTGAAGTGTTAGAAGGATTATAATTTGTTAAATGTTTAAAAACAAAACACTCCTTTTGGCCCCCCCTATATCTGGGGCCCTCTTAAAATGTCTGATTTGCCCTGATTTTCATCGCTCCCCTAACAGAGATCACCTTAGAAATCAGATTGATTTTTTTCATGTCAGTTCTGAAATTGGATTTGACAGGATCAGGCCATGTGACCAAACCTGATCTCCAGAGTCTCACACAAAATGAGGAAATGCCACAGCGAAACCATATCTGTATTAATTTTATGCCATTCACCTGGAGGAAGTTTGTTTGCATATTTTTTAAGTACGTGCACATCAGGTTTTGCATGCAAACAACAAAAGTTATCAAAGTCATGCAATCTCAGCTAGGTGGAGAGTTAATAATTAATCACCCTGAGAGCCGTGGTGGTTATTGCAAAAGAAAACAACCCCTCCACCCACCCTCCCCCTCGGAGCTGCGTGCAAATGTGAAAGTTCACATACCACTCGTGCAGGAGAATGTTATCATTCGACTCAGGTTCACATTGTATTGCGCTTCCTGACTTTAAGGCCACACAGTGAGAGACAGACTTGTTTCTCTAGTGAAGGAGAGAGGATTTTTATTCTTTGAGACCTTCGGGCAAGACCTTTTTCCCCTCTTGATGACATGAAGCCTAAGCCGTATAGACGCTGACTCACCAGTTGTAAGTGAGTAGTATGAGCTGGCTTTGTTTGCTGCATGACAGACCGACAGTCTGAGAACAGATGTATAGTGTAATAGTCTGTCTGCACTGAAGTGCCATTAGCTGATGTCAATTTTGTGGGGGGCCTGATAGGAGCAACATTCCCTTTAGATAGCAAAACCACAGTGTCCCCTCTCTTTCACTCACTGTAAAAATATTGACAAAATGGTCTTGTTTTTGCTCAAGGATTCTGTTGCTTTATTCCACTGGAGATTCCATCCCTGTCAGCATGCTTAGATACAGATGTTTGGACGAGAGCAGGCGAAAAGATAATGTTTTAGAACATTTTTGGCACCTTTTTGATGACAGAATGATTTGTGTGTTTATGCTGTTAACTTGGAGCTCTTGATATCCATCACTGACCCCACCCAATAGATGACCAATTCTGTTTCATTGCCTTTCCTCCCAAACAGCGGACGCCTGCCAAATCATTGTTAAAAACAGCATTTGAAGACAAAACACAATTATTTGAGGATGAAAAAAATCACCAGGACAATGGATTTTCACCAGGACAATGGATGGTATTCCTCTAAAACCTGAAACACTTGTGAGTTTATGATTATAACCCATCATAATGTGTCAAATGAATAACCATTTAAAACTCTGGAAAAAAGTTTCAATGTTTGAGTAAATTTATGGGTGGGTAGGCTGAGAGCAAAAACAGTTTCCTTTGTCAATACTCAGCAGTTTGTGTAAATGCGTCAGCTACATGTAAGCACCATTTTCAGCCAGTGAATGATTTTCAGCCGAGACAATAGGCCGCCCTTGCATTTGAAACACACTGCTGAAACCAGCCGTCATACTCTTACCCCGCCACAGCCTGGGAATCTCCCTTCTCCTCAGCGACTCTTACTCATATGTGACTTCACGTGACCTAACCACCGACTTTTCCTCCTTGTTTGGGCCTGCAAGCCAAACCAAGCTTCCCAGTCTGTGAACATAGACTATGCTGTTGGGGTCAGTCAACCCTACCCTCCCTACAGTACCCCCCCACCCTAGACCCACACCCACAATCTCTCCTTTCCTACTCCCACTGACACTTTATGCCAGAGGACCACTTTACTTTCAATAAAAAAGCTGGACCTTTGTGAGCGTGGGCCTCTCCTTGAGCCGAATTCTTGATTCCCCAAGTGAAATGAGCCATTTAAAACAAAATCCCACCATGTCCTAGCACGCTGTGTGGGGGGTATACCCTCAGAGCACAGCAAAAACCAAGAAAGCTACACCATCTAAAACCTGCACCCATACAAATACTGTATATGTACTTTGAAAAGCAGCAGTTGGATGCTATATTAGTCGTTATTACGCAAAAAAGGGAAAGACCAGTAACTGGACTGTATGGCCTATTGTGTTCTGCAAGTTGTGCCCAGTGGAGTAGACATTCGAAAATAGCCTCATTCAAAAGCCCCCGTCTTCCTTTCTCTTTTTCTGACTGACTGCCTGACGTGATTTTAAATCCCATAATGGGAGCACGTAGATTTCATACAGCCCAACTTCTGCTCAAAAGCATACAAGTCCATACAATTCCCAAGACATGATTTAGTTCAGTCATGCAACCAGAACTCCTCCAGTAACTGGCAGAGTTGTATGAAGAAGTAGAAGTTCTCTTACACATGCAATTGCAACACTGGTAGTATGACATTACATAGTTGAAACCATGAATTCTCACACCAGCAGTGTTGTAATGACATCTGTAAGACAACTTCTACTTCTACTTTATACAGCTCTGATAACTGGTGCCATTTGCATTCAGGTGATGATGCTTGTAGAAATGAGAGCGCAAAACGAGAGCTATGGAAAGATGAGATATTTTTACATTTGGCTTTGTGCCTTATGTATTGTATTTTTCCCTATTATTTCATCACCTGTAGAGTCACCTTCAGTTTTTTTTGCGTCTGTGTATCCTGGAATAATGGAAGGATGAGAGTTTTACAAAGCTTTGTGTTCCATTTACTGTACTATATTTTGACCTGGTGTGTTACCCATGAGGGGTTTGTTGAGTCTTTATGTCCTGCTATTTTCATTTTATATTCATAGTCAATCGCTGTTGCTGCTCTGTGTGTGTGTGTGTGTCTGTGTGTGTGTGTGTGTACGTATGTGTGTGTGTGTGTGTGTGTGTGTGTGTGTGTATGTGTTTTAACTGCTGAAAGGCTAATTATACTGTGTATTGTATTATGTTGTGCTATATGTTTAATGTGCAATGATGTGTAATAAGGTTTTTGTGTATTTATGTATTGATGTAAAATGACAGACACCTTAATTTCCTTCGGGATTAATGAAAGTACTCTACTCTACTCTACTCTACTTTTATTTTGTGGAGAGTCAATCAGCTCTACAGGCCTGTACGTACGGAAGAGCCCAGGTACGGATTGTGACTCCATGGGCCCCTGGGCCAGGGAACAAGAAAGCCCCCCCTCTGTCTGATTTACAAAAATTTGTTTTTTTAGGGTAGATTTTAGAGACCGGATATTGTTGGGGGTTTGTGGATGTATTGTATAAAGTGTGATTTTAACACAATATGAAAAAGGAAAGAGAAGGGAAATATAGAGGTCGTCAGGGCCCCCTTGACTCTTGGGCCCCTGGGCCTGGGCCCGGTAGGCCCGTGTAGTAATACACCCTAGGAAGAGCCACCTTAAAAGATGAGTTGGATTCGCTGCTGGAGCTTTTCCTGGCGTCAGCTAAAACAAAACCAAGCCAAGCTTGAACTCTGGGGCTGCAAGCTCACACATACACATACTCACACGCAAATGTGCACACACACACACGCACGCACGCACACAGAGACACACGCATACACACATACACAGCCAAGCCTCAACTCATGGGCTGCTGTTGGAAAATCCCGAGTATCCGGCCTGCCCATTGGTCCCTGAATTTTTTTTTCTTTCTTTTTTTGGCCAAAGTTTTTCTCCTCCTCCTCCACCCCAGCCGCAGCATACGTACGTGTGCCAGATATGAGTAGATCAGGCGTGCTATTTGTTGCATTGTTTAGGCCGCCTGCCATTCAGAGGGGGGTCATGTCAACAAAAGCCTGCAGAGACTACGGTCAAGCACAGCTGGCTGGTAGAGATAGAGGCAGAGAGGTGAGAGAGAGAGAGAGAGAGAGAGAGAGAGAGAGAGAGAGAGAGAGAGAGAGAGAGAGAGAGAGAGAGAGAGAGAGAGAGAGAGAGAGAATTAGCACCGGGAGTGCGAGACAAAAGTCAAGATCAGACTTGAGCTACAGCAAAACTTTGGTCTCTATTGTTTTCTCGTCTATCTCCTTCAGTCCACCCACACCCACTCTCTAAAGCTTTCAAACAGATTACAACATTTTTTAAGGTTAAGACAATCTTAGAAACCTGTGTGTTAGCCTTTGCCATAACTGTAATACATACATCATAAAGCAGAGCTGTATAAAGTAGAAGTACTCTGTAATATCAAACTACTAGTGTTGTAATTACATATATGCTGTACTCTTATAGCTGTAATTACCAAACTAGTGGCATGATAATATATGGTTTCAACTTTGTGATATCAAACTACTAGTGTTGTCATTGCATCTATAAGAGTACTTCAACTCCTACTTTATACAACTCTGCCATAAAGTAAAATACTTGAAATCAGTAATATCTGATTGTGTTGAGAGACCCAGTGCATGGTCATTACACTCAGTAAAACCCCTCTCACTCATTCCATTTCCGTAGTTCGCCTGGCCAAAGTTAATCTTATCGTGGCTGATTATTTAAAAGGGTTCAAGCTGTGGTTTACTGCAGGGCTGTGCTCTGATAACACATTTAAGGGCTTATGGATGGATACATTTTGGGTGTCTGTTTTCTATTTGGGAATCAAGTCGAACATTGTGCAACCCCTTCCATCTCGTGTAACCCAAAAAAAATCCTGAAACAAGTTGGTGCAGAGCCTATATGGAAGTCTACACAGGTGTCTCTGGTTTCCTTTTCACATATTTCATTTCCTCCTCCTGTCTCGGCCAACTTGAACCTTTTTTTGGAGCTAAAATGCAGCTTCATGTTAACATATATATTTCAGTTAAGACAGGTAGAAGCACGGTAAGACTTTTTTAAACAATTCCCCTTTTACACTATATCACTAGATCTCATTACAACATACAATGTTTTTCACCTACTTGGGACAAACCTTAATTAATTAATTTACATTAATCCTCATGCTAACCTTTACACTTTATGGTACAGTGGAAGCAGGCCCACCGACAGTGGGTGACAAATGTGTATGTTCTCTAGGACCCAACGAGATAGGGGCCCCGAAATCGGGTCCCTATTACATTGTGCATTGGGTAGGGGGCCCTTTCACATGAAAGCTGTCAGCAGACCCGAGTGTAAGTGCGCCTACATGTCACATATTGTTACAAATTAAAGTTAAAATTTCAGCTCATCTGAATCTTTTGTTCATACATCAAGCTGCGGCCCTAGACCAGACAATGATATTAAGCCCTGGGCCATGTCCAAAATGTTCCCTCTCTCACTGTCCACAGCACTTTACACAGTGTGTGTGTGAGTGTGCGCGCGAGTGTGTGCGTGCGTGTCTGTGTGTACATGCGCGCGCGTGTGTGTGTGTCTGTGTGTACATGCGTGTGTGTGTGTGTGTGGGTGTGTGCGTGTGCATGTGTGTGTCTGTGTCCGTGTGTGTGTGTACGTGCGTGCGTGAATGTGCATGTGTGTGTCTGCATGTGTGTGTGTGCGTGTGTGTATGTGTGTGTGTGTGTGTGTGTGTGTGTGTGCGCGTGTGTGTGTGCGCTGGGGTTCGTGCTGCTTCGTGGGTCAGTGCACTTCGTCTGCTTCTCATTACAGTGGCTGATCAGATCGCAGCAGCGAGATGTTGGGCTGAAAAATGACTTCATGGGCTGAGCTCTTATTTGAGCTCTTAAAGTGTCCGCAACCCCACCTCTGCAGAACCAACAGGCCCTCAGTAACCACAAGTTAGTCAGCCGAATAAATAGAGGTGCCCGTCAACTTTTTTTTTTTTACATGGCTGCATCTATGTTGTCAGTGTTCTTCTTCATCTCTCATCCTGAGTAAAGTCCAGTTTATGCTCAGAAACCAAATTGTCTGCGCAGTGTCGCATATTAGCCTGGCGACACCATCCTATGTACTCCACCCAAAGATTTTGGCTCCGCACATCCTCTGGCAAAAGCCTCGAGCTCGGTTCTCCCAGTGTTTAGCCAATCAGCAAACAGTTGAGAGTGGTGACACAGAACTCACCCGCGAAGTCCGTTACTGATTGGTTAAGGTAACTATATTCACACTTTTGTTTTGTAATTTGTATGCTTTTGCGACGCTATATCGCAACAGCCATGCTAATAAAGCACAATATGGGTTTTAATTTGAATTCGGAACTCCAATGAATGTAAATGGCAGAGTAAGATCAGACCATCTCCCACCATCCACGGAGATGGATTCCTCTTGGCTTTTGACAGACTGATTGAAGGCGCCAACAGTCGGCTTTTCGCCCAGGCTAGTCGCAGATAGCCGTGGCAGAGATTTTGCCCCCCTTCGCAGAAGTCGTTGATGAGTCATATAGCCAGGTGGTATAGTAGCCATTCAAATTTTATTTTCATTTTACAATAAAGCACATTATATAGAAATATAAATAGAGCGTATGACTTCAGTTGCATTGACATGGTTTTCTAAGGTAAAATGTTGTGAACACAGTCAATTAGGTGACTGCTGATGTTGATTATGTTATATGAATTGTCGTGCATGCAAATTGTACATGCCACAACCAGGCATTAGCACTTTGGTAGAAGCAAAGCCAATTCTTTCAACTTCAACGGACTCTATACCTCCTGGAAGAAAGAGTTTTCAGTATATGAAAGCCAGATCCTCTGTACTCCCTTTGACGAGTACCATCACATATGTGATTACAATTTCAGCAATATTTGAGTGCTCACTACAGTATCATAAGACTTTGCAGGATTTTTAGTTCTATGGGAGCTGTAGAATAAGAAGTAAAGAACTGGGGGAAAATCCTTACCTCAAAGGGAGCACAAGATGCTGGTCATGCAAAAAAGTCTATCTACAACTTACAAAATGATTCATGTAAGGTTGTAAGGTTGACATGCACATGTACTGCAATGTACTGTACTGCAAACATTGCACATGGAATATGTAGGCCTATGTGTGCCTACTCTTACAGAATGGCACATACACTGTAAAACATTCCAAGCCAGTTAAGCTAATTCAACTTGAGGCTTAACTCAATTCGAGGCTTTCTCAAGTTGAGTTGACTTAAAAACTTAAGGCAGGAGGGCAACTTACTTTTTTACGTTTAACTGGCTGCAATGTTTTACAGTGTACTATATGGTGTTGGTTAAACGTATGCGGATATTTTAAAAGCAGATATTTTATTTGTGTACATGTAAACACGGCATGTGGATAAAAACAAAAACTCCACAGTGACTGCGTTTTTTAAAACCACATACTGAGGGGCAGCCATGACCTAGTGGTTAAGTAGATGGACTTTAGATCAGAGGGTTGCTGGTTTGAATCCCACCCTTCCACTCCCCATCTCACTCCATGGCAAAGGTGCCCTTGAGCAAGGCACCTAACTCCACACAGCTCCAGGGACTGTAACCAATACCCTTCCAATAACTAAGTCGCTTTGGATGAAAGTGTCATCTAAGTGTAATGTCATGTAACATACTATGAAAGTGGCCCTTTTCTTGTTTTCCCACATTCTACAGCCATTTAAGTTTTAGCTTTTTTGTATGGGTGGTTACCAGGATAGGCCACATCTGCTTAGGTGCACGCATAGGATCTGGAATATTAATATCTGACAACAATGTTTACGTGTAATAATAATAGGGAGTTGTAAGTGTCCAATGGCACAAGGGTACGCACACCAGATTCAGGAAGACTGGGCACATGATGCATAGTCATTCCATGGCTTTTGAGGGGTGTTGCAGGCAGGCACCCCCTGGGACAAGCACCATCTATCACATTACACTTGCCAAAACATGCCCCATCATGTGTGTGACGTGTCTCATCATTGAGGGGGGAAATGGACTGAAATTGCTGCCCTGATTCTGTGGAGTGTGTTGCTACAATATTGGAGAAATTCAATGTGGAGTACATACCTGAATGGTTAGTGCACTGTATGGGGGAGGGGTTGTCTTCAGTTCTTCTGGAGATTGTTTTTCCTCCCACTTTAGGATGGATTTTCCCTTTTTTGGCTGATGGGGAGGAGAAATGCCTGCATTTGCACTGTGTGATGGATTCAAAAGAGGCCCCTCTGAAGCTGTGGGCAGAGAGGTCGAGCAGAAACTGAACACTTCAGCACAATAAATCAGATGACGAAAATACCCCCACCCCTTTAAAAAATACAACAGCGGGAAACAATAGGGCCTAAATCCCCCCCACGGACATTCATATGGGGGACCCGATTGAAACCATGTGTGAAACATTAAAACAGTACCAGACATCCAGACTCTCCTGCAGCCTTTGTTTCAATTAAGTAAACACAAAGTGATGAGGAGGGGGGTATTTATTTAAAATGCAAAATAATAATGAGATAGCAGAGAAGCCTGTAACTTTTTGCTGATGATGAAATTGCAGATTACTTCTGTTAAGTGTCTTCGGCAGAAATCTATTTCCCCCCCCTGAAATCTGACTGCGTAAAGAAAGTGGAAGAGGAACAATAGGCTACAAAGTTTTGGAGAAAACTGTTCCTGGTCGCTTTTTCCTTGATCGCCAACCTCTGCTCCGCCTCCATGTTTTTTTTTCATATGTAGCCTACTGACTGAAAGAATTCATCCCCAGCTTTTGTCTTGTACCTCGACACAGTGCATGCAATGGTCAACATGACAAGCTCCAATTCAATGCAATATATCGGACTTATACTGTTGGCAGCCATTCTTTTACAAACCATCGCAGTTGCCGTGACATTCATATACTTCAGCAATGTCCTGACCACGGTAAGGCACGTTTATGCAGTTTTTGCGCGAATAAGAAAGAATGCGACTTCTTCAGCAACTTTTACTGCACGGTGGACACTAGTCCACCTGATTGTTCGATAGGTTAGGTATACTGTTGATAATAAACAATAGCGATTTATTTATTTTTCCTGAGCTTTGTTTCATTTCATCCATGCATTTCCAAAAGTCGAACTTGCGATGTTTGGGGAGGGGGATTTAGAAGTTAGGATAGCCTACTCACAAGGCGCACCATCCGATCCAGGCATCGCTCTTGAACTTCAACTGGATTATTCAAACAGTACACGCAGTGGACCCTGAAAAATACTAGCAATCACAACGACTTGGATTATCCAGACAAATGACTAACAATGTTAGGCTTATGGCGCGTCCCAAGGAACTAGGCGACACATTTACCTACAGAATTTCAAAATGAACAGATATTAGGTTAGGTGACTTTATTTTAATGATCATCATTACCTACAATAAGTTTTACTTCGCGGAGAAATCATGGTCTGAATCACAACTACAAGATTACGTTAGGCCTACCATATCTTTACGCATCATATCAATTGTCCTCTAGGATTTTATAGGCCTATATTTTATATTCAATTGTCTGTTGCAACAATAGTATGTAGTAGGGCTATTTCATAAACTGCAGTAAGTTTCAGAGCTAGGCCTATTTGAAAATAACGGAATCTATCACAATCTTACTTTCAGATGAAGGAAACATTCTCCAAGAGCAGTGTATCATGTTTGATGCGCGGCAACATCAGAACCATCAAGGGTATTGATCCGAGTTCGACAGAGCTGAAAGACGACCCCTGCTGGCAAGTTACCCAACAGCTGCACTTCTTAATCGAGAAGGTAATAACTTCACTGGGGCGCAGAATGTAGGCTACAAAGGCAGACCATGGGCAGAGGATGCACTCAAACAATGAATCGATTTAGCTACAATTTAAGCCTGCCTTTTGGCAGCCTTTTTCATTAAGAAGTTTGCTGGACATGGTTTAACTTTTGAGCTTGTGTCTACTCAAAATGAAATAACCTAACATGAAAATGTAATTACTTGGTAGGCCTATATTAAAAATATAATGATTCAATGAAAATGATTCTGAATGTTTTCTCTCCCTCCTTTCCCCCAATGTCAGTCAATGTCAAACCGCTATCAGAAGGAAATCACCTCAGCCATAAAAGGTAGGCTCCCAGCATCATTTTCTTCCCCTACTCTTAGTTCCCACGATAACAGATGGCTGTCCCGCTAACCTGTTTGCCTGAGCTTCTAGTTAAATTGTGCATTTCCTCTCAGATGAGGTGACCCGCATGTTGCCGTCTCTGGTAATTCAAGACCAGGAAACTGCTCCAAGACCCAAGATTGCAGCTCATGTCACTGGCAGTTTGCCTCCGGGCACAGACAAGGATTTAAAAGGTCGGTTTTCAATCCAGGTGCATCGTTATGACTATGTTTTCACATTCTTCCTGGTAGGTTCTCTTAATTTCAAGACAAAGGACTGTTGAGGCATGGTATAATACTTTACTAGCGGGTAAATGTGAGGTTTGTGTAGGGTTTCCCTGTTTTCCTCACATGGCATTACTCAAATTAAATCCACTTTCAGAGTAAGAAATGACCACCAATGCAAGGAATGCTTTTAGCTGGTCTTTACCAATTCTGAGATTGTATCATGCTAACATGGATGAATCAAAACACCCATTGTATAAAAGAAGATATTTTAAACATTTGAGGTTTGTGAAGAGCAAAACTTTTTGAAATCTGGCTGCATTACATTGCAAGTCAGCTTTTTTCCTGCTCAATTGTTATTGTGCAGTCAGCATTTATGACACGACTGGCCATGTCAGAGGGAAATGCAGGTTTTGCTGACTATAGCAATTTTGAAAGAGTGATTACATCTGGGTCTAAATATTTCACAGTTATCGTCCACTTTGGCCCTTTCCTGCACATTAGGATAAACTAAAACAACACAAAACAAAACAAAAAACAGCAAAGCTGGTGTGTAATTGGAGAAATGACAGAGAAATATGTATCCTCTCTCTGACTCTACGTGCCAAGCTTTTAAAACAATGGCCCTTCTTTTCTTGACAAGCCCTACCCCCCTCTAATCACAGCCCTTTTTTTTGGCCTCCACGTCTCAGGTCCTCTTAACAGGAAGGTCCAGGGCCAGAAGATCCAGTCGTGGGAGTCCAAGAAAGGCCTGGCTTTCCTCCAGAATGTGCAGCTCAGCGAGGGGGAGCTCGTCATGCCACAGTCGGGCCTGTATTACATATACTCCCAGATCTACTTCAGACACACCATGTCGCCCGACGAGGAGTATGCAGACGACGCAGCCGGAGACAGTGCAGGAGGAGGCTCCTCTGTGCGGGGGAAGCCCATGCTCCAGTATGTCTACAAGAAGATGGGCTCCTACCCGGTGCCCATTCTACTCATGAAGAACGCCCGGACCACCTGCTGGTCCCGGGACACCGAGTACAGCCTGTACTCCATCTACCAAGCGGGGCTGTTTCAGCTCGGAGCCGGTGACCGGGTGTTTGTCACAGTCAGTAACATGAGCACCATAGACATGGATGAGAAGTCGAGCTTTTTCGGGGCGTTCTTAGTCAGCTAAAAGACAAGTCATGATCCACACATCCAGTGGCTGTGCAATGTCTTCATAGACTCTTGTTTCACTGTGACGAGCTAGTCCACACACACAGATTGCCGATGTTGCTCGTCTCTGAAACATCACTGGTGCTATTGAGCGTTTTGAAAAGGTCACAGGCCTATGCATCAGATAAACGGCAAATGTGTGGTGGTGAACTAACAGTTCCAAATAACGACACACTGTAAAAAAAAAAAAAAAAGAGTAGTGATTGTAAGCACTTGAGGGTGAGATACACTCCCGGACATTGCTCATCCTTCCAGTGGTAATGAAGATAATTCTTCAGAAGCTGCATTTGAAAAGGGAAGATAAACCTGTATAGGAGTTGCGACTGACGTAGCCCCCCCACCCCTTTTCTAGAGACATTGTGGAGTTGTGCAAGCTTGCCCAGAAAGCTGCAGAAGCAGTGGAGCCAAGAGGCCTCAAAAGGACCAAGGACAGTGTTGCCAGATTGGGCGGGTGCCCGCCCAATTGGGCTACTTGGGATGAGCGTCGGCGTGCAAAAACGGGAAAAAATTGCCATTTGGCGTTTTTTTAAGCCGTTTTGGGCCCATAGAAGTCAATGTAATTTGTTGAATTTGGGCGGAATTTGGCGCATTTTGGCGGTTTTTGAGAACCTTTTGGGCGGGATTTGGTCAGACACATCTGGCAACACTGACCAAGGAAGCGTCCAAGTCTTCTCTCCCTCAGCAGGGATGACAGCCGTGTGGTGTGCAGGCCAGGGAGATCTGCACCTCTGTCCTGTGTTGTGTTGTTCTGGAGAGGAGTGTGTCACGTGACATGGTGTCTGTCTGTCTGTCAGGGCAGGAAGGCTGGACGGGACGCCGCTCATTTTTCCAAGAGCGTTTCCTCCTCTCTGTTCCTGTGCAGAGAATCTATGTAGCAAGCAATTTAAAGACTTTTTTGTACGTCAAAATGAGGTGCCTATTATACAAAACAAAAATTCACAGCACTTTTTTCCTTTTGGGCGAGAGATAAAAATGTGAATGAGTAAATCTGTTGAAAAACTGTGTATTTTTTTTACTTCATAGTTGGACTTTTTAGTGAAATTGTCATTAAATGTGGGTGAGGACACATTAGTGTGTAGACTCAGTAGGAGAAATCTACAACACCTGAATGTTTCCAAAGGTCTAAATACTGTGAAGTCCTCCTATCCTGTTATTAAAAAGTATATTTTCCTTGCATATCTCAGTCCAAACAACTGTAGCTTGTGATCAATGAGGAGTGGATTTGCTGAATGGGTTGGGGAGGTGTCAGTTATCGGCCTTTCATGAATGTAAATGTACCACTAAGGTCATGATTTGTTTATTTCAGTGTTGTCACACCATGTTAAATAAAGTTTGGACTGATACTAATCTGGATGGTTTTCATTACCATGACTTATTTTACTGCCCAATTGGAAGACACATGCAATGGAAACTTCCTGAAGTATCTGTGAAAATGTACCATAAAGCTGTAGATAAAAAGATGGATGATGACTTGAATGCATAAAACATTTGACAGTGAATTTGTTAATCCAAATGGGAATCAAAGAAATGAAGGAAATTAATTCTCCATACAGTGGTGGTAATAATATATTTAACCCCTTGCTGATTTCGTTGGCTTGCCCACTAGACATGATCAGTCTATTATTTTAATGGTCAGATGTTTATGATCATTCTTTAATTTAGAGGTCAAACCTTTCTTGTAGTTGATGTTTGTCCACTATTCTTTGCAGATTATCTCTAAATCATTAATGTGTTGTGGCTGTAATTTGACAACTGGGAGGTTCAGTTCTCTCCATAGGATTTCTATGAAGATATAGTCCGGAGACTAGGCAACTTTATGACCTTAATGTGCTTCTTCTTCAGCCACTCCTTCCTTTCCTTAGCTGCATGTTTTAGAAATGTTATCATGTCGATATCCATCCATGACCCACTTTCAGTCAAGTGGTGGAGGGAAGGAGGATGGCACTTAGGATTTTATGGTAGGCCTACATGTCTACATCTCCATCCTTTTGTGAAGCTTTCCTGTGCCGTTGCCAGACAAACACCCTCAAACCATAATGTTACCAATTCCATGCATGACGATGGGGATGGTGTTCTTGGGATCATAAGCTTAAGCAGCATTCCTCTTCCTCCAAACACAGTGAGCTGAGTTAATACCAAAACGTTTGATTGTGGTTTCTTCTGACTACAGCACCTCATATGCTAAATCAGTCTGATGTTCATTGGCAACCCTCAGGGTGGACTTGCACAGGTTCCAAGAGTTGCATGAGTACCTTTGCCTGGCTGGCTCTTACCCGACATGTAGTTCCGCGCTGCATCGTGAGCTCCAGAGTCACACACACACACACACACAACAGAGGTCTGGTAGGAACCAGGCTAGTAAGATATGTCCACTGTAGAATTTGAATCCTTTCAGTTCAAGTTCAAATTTGTATGGAACTGCAGACAGAGGTCGATTGATAGTTATTTTATATTTCTTACATTTTAGGGGGAATCCACCAACCGTTGGCTCTTGCTTGTGGTTGTCACCCATTTCAGCCTTCTTCAAATCCAACATCCTTTGACAGCTATTGGTCTTTCCCATGTTGGTGTCTTTGGGGTCGATCGATTGACTGACACTATGGACTGTAGGCAGTGCACAGGTAATGATAAGTGTCTTTTATGCAGGGGACTATTTACAGGTGTCTTTAATTCAAATGATAAGTTGATTGGTCTGTGGTACATGAACTCTTGGCAGGGGCTCAACTACCGATTTCATTTCAATTATTGTTTATTTAACAGGGGCAGTGCACAATTGAGCCAGATTATAAGGCTTATTTTCATCTGTAGGCCTAGTCCCTGGAATTGGTGTTAAAGAGGAAAATGTAATAGGCCTACTGTATATATGAAATCGATAGGCTAATGTTTTAATGTGTTGAATTCAAACTATGAATGCTGATTTTGTCCATCAAAGAGGACACATTTATCTTGCATATTTAACTTGCTTTTATCTTACCAGCCTTTGAAACATATGCCTATTATTATGGCGCAAATGCATAATACAGACTTCCTCATATTGTTAAGAGGCGGCACAGGTTAGTTGGCATTGTTTAATGAAAAGAAGAAGGATTCTATTAAAGTTCGGCCAAAGCCGTCGTATCTGGGACAATGTTAAATGAGACGCCTTTTGTGGAATGGCTGCCCCTTTGACCCCAGTTTGCTAAAGCTTGCATGCCCTGCCAAGAACCAGCAAGGACCATAATTGAACACAAGTAGGCAACTCTCTTCGACTCTGTGGAACTTCTCTTAAGCTAGGGTCAATACGTGCATATACCCTGACAAATAGCCGCCCTAGGGTACTTAACAATGCCAAACAAATATTGTTGCATTGGTTGGTCGGTTAAACAAAGAATGAGATGGAAAGACTCCTCCTTTCCTCCACCATTAACACGGGTTCACCAAATTCCACTTCCTTATGATGCCACTGACAAGACGGGTAGGCCTACGTGTGTGTGCATGATAATTAGGTTACTTTTAAATGTTAATAGGCTACATACCTTGACTGTAAGGCGACCCGGGGGCGACCCGAATGACTTTGAACTTGAACTTGATCTTCATTCCGCAATTGTTTAAAATCCAGGTGGTGTAATAAACCCAGGAACATTATATATCATTGGAAAGCTTAGAACCTCAGGAACACACCTAGCACTACTATACAGGGATTTGAACATATTTCATGTGCATTATTATCAATTTATTACACAATGTCACCTTTCAAATTTGACCCCCCCCCAAGCACCCCCCGCCTGATGTCTCCCTACCTTCCTAGGATGAGTGGACATCCAAACATGAACATATCCTTATCATCATGGTCTCAAAATGTCTGTTACAATCCAAGGTTTATGAAAGTGTATTCTTTTTTTTTACTCTATTTCAACCACAAGTTGTACAACTCCACTCAAACTAAACCACTTTATTGTGGAAAAAACAATCACGTTTTTTTCTCAAGAATTGTGCTGTTTTTGCCTACACTTCCATATATTTCATATGATCAATGGTATTCCACATGATCCCCAGACCCTGCTGATTACATGGGCACCACTGGAGTGGCTCTGTGACATTCCTACCCTGAAAGACAAGCCTTAGAAGAGAAGTAGGCAGGTCCTGTTTTACGCAGCTTTGTGTTGGCTCATTTGCTTTGAATGACTGCAGCTCCCTCAAAGCAAGAGCTAGAAACTCCATTCAAAGACTGAATGATGAGTCATATAGCTCTTCTGTGCTACACCCAGAGACAGAGGAATCTCAAATCTGCTCAAGAATGCCCCTTTCTTCCCATGTTTTTACATAGTGTACAGTACCGTACAGTACTGTACAGTAACATCTCTGTAATACTACCCAAAAGGCATATCCAACTAAGTCAGATGACTGTAGAACACCTCAAGGGGTAAGCTTTCATTTGAGACCATCATGAGGCTTCTAGCTCAAACTGTTCTTGAACAGTGAGACCTTATTTGTGGGGTGCATTTTGACTAATCAAAAGGTCTACAATAAAACATATGGCAAAACGCATGTGCATATCCACACATAATTGTCTTGAGAAAGGTCATATATAGATGTAAAAAGATCAACTTTGACAAACAGCTTCTGTAGACCTGTGAGTAAGAATCAAATTTGTTTCCAAGGCAAAATGTATCAGCTAAACTGCTGAAATGTAGTAATTTCCAAGAGTTTCTAAAACCGCCTGTCAGGAAAAAAAGATGTTCAAACCCCTGTAAGTCCTTGGCAGTACATCACAACATCTTCCTGTGGATTCTACAGAGTCTCTTCTTTCAAATGATACCAGCCACTTCATGATAGGTCAAAGTATGCAGGCACAGGAACCATTTAAGTAGACATTGTGCAAAACCTCAGAAATAGCCCCGAAGGTTAAGGGGGCTTAGGCCTATATTTGGTCTATGGCTCAAGAGCCCGACATTCGACTTCATCACTAACGGCGTTTAATTCAGGAATTAATTTTTGATGGCTTGTGCTTTGCTCCAATGCCAGCCCAGAAGGCAACCTGAATATTTGATACATAGCCAACAGTAAATGGTAAAGGTAACTACAAGTAGTCTAGTTCTGGGAAAAAAAACCCTACCTTTTGCAATTCGAAGACACCTCATAGGGGAGACTGTCGAAGATCCGTAGCTGTTCACATTGTTGCCAATCTGGCATTCTCGCGCTCTAATTGCACGCGCCCTAGACTGTTCTGGAACGCACAGATGAAGACCTGACATGGATGACCT
Organism: Engraulis encrasicolus; assembly: GCF_034702125.1. NCBI lineage: Eukaryota > Metazoa > Chordata > Actinopteri > Clupeiformes > Engraulidae > Engraulis > Engraulis encrasicolus. Next base: position 14,507,602 of record NC_085865.1, on the reverse strand, counting down.
TGGCAGGAAAGTAAGTTGGCTATTTATCGTTATCTTGATACACCGCAAATAATAGTAAAAAAAAGACTTGCATGTGTATACAATTGCAATTACTTGCATAAATAATAATTATACAATTGAATTGAACATCAGAAAGCTATCTCCATAAAATAAAAATATCTCTCCACTTGCACACATGTGGCTCTACACTGCTTTCCAAGTCTGCCGACTTGTGGCACTTGCGTGCAATCACATCGAGGCCCGACCATAGACAAAAAAAATCCCGCCCTCTCTCATATTTAATAATAATTAAAAAAAATATATACACACACAGACACATATACAGAGAGGGGCCCAAAGTATGCCCTCTAACCTCTGGCATCAACAAGGCATTTTCGGCCACAGAACTGCTGCTCACTGGGTTATCTTTTTAAAAAACATTCTCGGCAAACCCTAGAGATACTTGTGCGTGAATATCCCAGTGGACCAGCAGCAGTTTCTGAAATACTCAAACCAAGCCCATCTGGCACTAGCCAACATTCCATGTTCAAAGTCACCCCATTCTGATTCTTGGTTTGGATCAGTGGTGTAGTCTAATTTTTAGTGGTGGGTATACTGTATATTTGAGCATTTTTTGAAGTGGGTATACTGTATATATTTGTGCTATTCAAAATAATGGATCAGTCAATTATAAGAAAGTGGGTATACTGAAATCCCTGAAATTTAGAAGTGGGTATACCCGCGTTCTACGTAGACTACACCACTGGTGAGTGGTGCATCTTGATTGTCTTCATGCCTAAATGCATTGAGCTGCTGCATGATTGATCAGAAATTCGCATCAATGAGTAGTTGGACAGGTGTGCCTAATGTGTACGATGTGTATGAGAGAGAGAAAATACCACTTAATGCACTTACAGTGGCAAAGCGTTTTCAAGAGGAGTTTCACCATTCTACTTTGAAAATGTAGTCAATCTTGTGAGATTTCACACTTCACCAGGTGTCGTCCTCTAATCTGAGATGTGGATTAAAAGGCTAGATGGAACCCCCCCCCACCACACACACACACACGCGCATGCCCGCCCACCTCCAATACATGAACCATATTTCTTCCTGGGGCGCTCTTCCTTTTAATTCCAGTCTCTTCAGCATAGCCTACATCCAACCAATACCAATATGTTGTTCCAATGTTTTCAGCGTAATTGCATACACGACAGACTTCAAAATCCATATCTAACCTTCCGTTCTCGCCCTGTGTAAATAATGAACACTTGTTTCTTGTGCTTTAGGCTGCCGAAAGTGGGGCTGTAACTGTATGTGCATCCTACAGCCCAATGGTAGATTGTTGGGCTGTGTCACAGTGACAAACAAACAAAGTGTAACAGCATGCGGAAGAACAGCACACGTGTCCAGAGAAATGAAGTAATGAGTCAGCAAGGAGATGTTTTTTTTTTCTTTTTTTGTGGAAATGTTACATTTATATTACAGGTATTTAAATGCCCCAAGGGAGGAAAAACAGTCTGAGACGGCAAAAAACTAGCACAAACAGGAGAGCAACATAATTTAGACAGAAACATACTGCATCTCAGTGATTTGCATCGGTAGAAATGGTATCCTGGTAACGTCCTAGATGAACCGAATATCTATGTTAGGTGACATCCAATAAATACTGCAAAGGTTGTTAATGTAACATAAAATAAACCATAAAACTGTGTTTCTTAAATGGAATTTTCTTAAGTCTTGTGTACAAAAGAGTTTTTGTGGGTTTTTTTATTTTTAATATAAATACAACCAGTTTCTACTGACATAGCAGGTACCATTTCATATGAACAGGCCTTGTATTCTATCCTACAGCCCGGATGCACTCCTCCCCTTTATGCACACATAGCATGACCAACAACAATGAGGTCAAGTTAATTTCCTTGCTAAAGATCGAGCCTTGTAGATCACTTGTAGAAAAGTTTCCAAAAGATAACCAGGTAGTAAAAAAAAGAAAAGAAACGTTGTCTTACAGTAACTCGTAATTTCTTGTCCACAATCAAATGCAAGACAAAAAAAAGAAAAAAAAGAGGTAAATTACAAGTGATTTATAGGCACAAGCTTCAGCAATACCTAGTCATTATTTACCAATTAATGTCAACTGGAAACAAAAAAACACAGTAGCTGCCTTTTTTGTGTGGAACTCCCCCAGCTGTCACCTCTCCACATGACTCCTCTTCAGTGCCACCTCACAACTTAACAAATAATAATTAATAACAATAAAAAAGTAAAAAGTGTGTGAGCTGGGCTGGAATAGGGGGGTTGATGGTGAAGTGAGCTTTTGTCTAGAGCGACGCAGAGTGGAGCGCTCAACAGTCATACCTCATGTCTAGAGGATCCTCATACCCCTTGTCGTCGTGTGAACCTGCAGACAGAAAAGAGGGCACAGGCGACCCGGCAGCAGAGGTCATGTTCAGGACGCCGCTGGCCGGGTTCGCACTAGGGTTCCGCACCTGGATGCTGGTGACATTGATGCCCAGGGTGAGCCGCGTCTGCTCCAGAGCTTTCTCTGGCACGGCAAACGCCTCCAACTTTTTCTCACCGTTGGCCATGTACGAGTTCTGGCAGCCTCTGCATATGCAGTCCAGGCAGGCCTTGCGGTTGGAGTAGCAGGGGCAGCGTTGGCCGCGGCAGGTAAGAACACTTGGGTTTTGGGTGGCCCGGCCGCACTTACAGCCCTTCTTCTCCTGGGGCTTCTTGTAGACCACTTTTGTGGGGCTCCCTGGAATTGGCGTGCTGCTCGAAGTCCGCTCTTTTGCCTTGTCCTTGGGTTTCGCCGTGACCTGTTTGGGCTTGACGTAGATCTTTTTGGGCGCGTGGTGGTCGGGAGGCTTTTTGTTGATGCTTTTATTGTTGGCCACCACCAATGTCTTGCCCACCTTGGACAACCCGCCGCCGTTTGGAACGGTGGCCATGTGAGGCATGACCTGCGGCACCTTGGAGTCACATCTGATGACCAAGGGGGCCGAGGCCCCCAGGTTGGGGCCCTGCAGGATGCTGGAGATGGGCAGGGGTTGGATCTTTTCGCTGTCACTCTCAGAGCGCGAACGCTTGCGACTGGAGCGAGGCACTCTGGGCGTGACAGCGGAGCAGGACATGCCTGAGGAAGGGTGCGAATGCTGGGGCTGGGAGTTACTGGGATACTGGGGCACTAAGACTTCGGAGGGATCTAACAGGAGCGAGGGGGGGAGGGGGGCCTGGGCAGGGGAGTTGGCCGATGTGGCATTCGTTGTCGTCGTCACTGTCGTAATCAGGTTGTTGCTGTTGGAGCCGTTACCTGAACACACAAACGGACCGTTGAGGTTTGCCGAGGAGGAGGAGTCTTGGCTGGGGGTCAGGAGGGTGGTGCACTCCTCCTGAGAGATGGGATCGGGCTCCAGAGTTCTCAGCACCTCCTCCACGCTGAGGAGCAGAGTGCCTCCGCTGTGCTTGATCTCCTCCCCGAAGCACATGTCCATACTGGTCGGGCTCAGTTCCTCAGCCGCCGCCGCCACCGCCTCCGACACGTCGAGCTTCTCCTCGAACGACTTGTCTCGCTTCAGGGGCGACTCGATGTCCACCGTGAGCTGAACCGAGCTGGTGTCCGGCGGTGACGGCAGGCTAACACTGAGCTCGTCGACGTTGGGCAGCCCATTGCAGCCCTGCAGTCCGTTGACCTCCACGGGAGTGAGGGGCCGCTCGCTGGTCTGGCTGACCGCGACTGTGGTGGGGGGGCAGGGGGGAGGTTGGGGTTCTTCGGGGTGCCTCTCGGAGGTGGAGGGTGCTGGCGAAAGGCGGCTCAAGTTCAGCAGGAGGGCCACGTCCGACTCTTCCGGCGGCGAGTCCTCGATCAGCGAGAGACCGTCGTTGAGCATCGCCAGCAGGTCCGGAGACTCGCCGACAGCACTGGCGATGTGCGGCGCCAGAGGCGAGCCTGCGATGTACTCGCATAGCTTCCGATAGCAGTCCACCAAAATGTTGAGCTGCTTGTTCTCGGCAAACTGCTCATAGTCTTTACACCAGCTACATGAAGGCTTCATCATCATCTTTTTGCCTTTACATGCCTTACAAACATAGTGCTGGCACGAAGAATTGGTCGGAGCAATTGGATCTTGAAGCAAATTTCCTGCAACGACATCAGAAACACACAAATATATCAGGTTAGTAAAAATACTACACTCAATAGTTTCTAATACAACCAAATCAAACCTGCATGTACTTCCACACTGAAAGGTAGAGTTATGAAGGCATGCCAACTAATATCAATAACAAGGAAGAGGGGACATACATTGCCAAGAACTCATTGCAATGGTAAAGGTAAAAAATAATAAGCAGTACACACAAAGTAGCAAAAACTCGTTTGAAGGTTGATTTACAATGTTGACAAATGAACGTTCAGATTGAAATTACACTCAAAATGCGCGTGCGCGTACCGACTGAGTGGAGAAAACATTAGCCTTCAAACTGGCCTTGGGTCTGCGGACTATTTTGATTGTTATTAGTTTTTATGCCAGTGTGCACCTTATACAATACCGTAATTGCTCAACTGATCCATAGAAACATGTTGAAACAGTGTAGCATGTATGGCCCAAGGACATCACATGTTTACATGTTACGTCTGAGCGGGTAATGCAATGGATCGCCTCAGCACATTCAGTTTCAGTTTCGGCAAGGATCAGGCAGCGTGCAGTTTGGCATTGGTCGAAGAAGACCGAACGCTCACGATGCATTTTGTTACAGACAAGCCTTCCAAACAGAAGTCAATAGCATACCCCTTCCCCAAAAATGGCAAAAGTCGTACAAGGAGGAGTATGTTGCCATCCAAAATAATTCCAGAAAGTGTGTTTATATAAAACATCGTTTATGTTTTACCGTTGTACTTAAAATATAGGCTACATATCCCATTCATGCGAGACTATCGCATGGGATCACTATCTGCACACTCCCTGCAATAGTTTATATTGCTGGTTGGAGACTGGTAGGCAGCCAGTCACACGTGGAACATCGAACACAATTGTAGGGTCCAACTGGGCTAGAATTAACATACTAAATGGCACACTTCAGTTTGAGAGCAACGGCGTACTTAAAACAAGAAACTGTTTTTACAACCTCAACCTGTGGGGGCGTGTCATTTGAGGGACACAGTCAGGGCTAAACTGGACACATTAATAATGATGAGAGAAAATAAGGATGCTCACCGCAAGCCAGGCAAGAGAGAGACTGCCTAAAGAAAGGCAACAGCTTATAGAGTTCGGCCAAAGCCTCGGGGTCCCGTGGATCACACTGCAGCACCGAACGACAAGCTGAAACGTAGAGAGAGGTGGCATTCACCGGGTTCATCTCAGCAGCCTCGCGCTTGATAGATCCAGTCCGTGGAGAAAAAACGAACAGCACCGCACCAGCACCACGCAGCGGGTCCGCCAGCAAAGTCTCTCAGTGTCCAGAAACAATCGTGTTGCTGGTGCGCTGGACCGGACTCGCTATATCGTCGTGTACAGTGTCCACAACATGAACAGGACATGCGAGTCTGGCAGTTGGCAGGGATTGGTAAGAAAATAAATAAATATTGCAGCTCTGATTACAATGAAATGTTGATGCAAAAAAATCCCTGCTAGGTACAGGAAATAAAAAGTGATAAAGCTAGCGAACTAACTAGCTCCAGAGTGTAAGTGCTAATAAACACGTACATATTAGTCTGCACTGGGAAGCACGGTGGAGATCCTTACAATAATGACCAGTCCATTTCTATCGTTTTCCCCTCTTCCACGGCACGAAGTGCGCCCAAAGAATCATCATCGAACAGCTATATAATTTCAGATTCGTCACAATGTTCAAAATAAAATACCAAGCAAAAATGTAAACGTTTGCGCTTCATTAAAATTGGCCAGTAGTCTTGCATAAAATTCCATTAACACATCCACTGTCGAGTTCTGTATTCAACAACAATACATTGGTGGCGCTCTTCAACCGCCGAGCTAGGGCTAGCTTCCAATTACCAGCGCTGAGCAGGTTGTACCAAATTCAAACCGAGTTCAAAGATAGTGTCGTTCTCATTTCCTTGCTTCGTTGTTGAAACTGTTAGCTGCCAAACGCAACAAGATACAATCCAGATAAGCATCAATGGAGTATTCACTGCGCATTTGGGTAATCAGCGAGGATCCAAACGTAGGCACAATTTATGTGTTATTGCCCCCCGCTTTTCATGGCGCTGTCGTTGCAAAAACAAAACAGGCCGCTTTGGTACAAGTTCTCCCTTTGTGCCTCCAATGAAACGTCGTTAGCCCACCAACGTCGTAGCGAGCAAACCGACAAGCTTCTCATACAAATAAATGCACAAGATGCATTTTCTGAACGCAACACAAAACCACACGAATTTGCGATTAAAAAGGCTGCAGCCTGAACACCGGCCGCGAGTATGGAGCTGCGGCCCCAGGATATCAGGAACAAAAATAGGCCTCTTTTCTTCTTTTGGATTTATCCAGTCGTTTCGCCTCTTTTTCGATGCGTTTCCAAGATCAGCGGCTGTAAAACACAACATAGATTGTATCCACAGGAATTTTAAGTCAATTCCGAGTAATGGAAAAAATCCTGTGCGATAGTGAAATAAATTTGTATTTGAAAAGGCTGTTACGGCTAGCTATGGAGGTTTCTCCCCTCCCTTTTCCTCCGCATTAGCACAAGGAGGGGGCGCTGCTGCTCATTTCTCGCGAGAACTTACGAGCTTTCGTCCATGCAAAAGTACTGTTTTTAAGATACACGGACATATGAGGAGACACTAATCTAACCCGTTTGTTACCACCATAAATGCTTTAGTCAGAAAAAGGAGCTGTCATAGGCCTACGAAGCCAGTACAAGTCCCCATATGTCCTCTCGCGACTCGCGCCAATAGCATACAACACGTTCCATCATCTGAGTAATTGTTTACTATGCCCCGCGTTCATGCCACACAGCTATGTTTACATTACCAATCTAATTCACGCTTGCATATTTAACATGCTGTATGTCAAATGCAAAAAAATCGTTAACTCAACGTTTTTTTAAAAAGCAAAGGTCTGAAATTATGATGACTTCGACTTCGACCAAGCTATCCTGGAAATTGGACAGGACATTCGAAACAGCGATCTGACAGGAACAACATGAGGGTCTTGGCCTTTCCATCTTGAAATGTAAATACGCTCTGGCCGCGAGTCTCACTCTCATGTACTGCCAAAAGTATTACCCGAAGTGTTCAGAATCAGGTGACCTAATCACTTGGCTTGGCCAAAGCTGTATAAAATAAAGCACAGACATGCAGACAAACATTTTAGGAATGGTCTGCTCTCAGGAGCTCAGGGAATTCCAGCGTGGAACTACAGTATCAGGATAAGCAAATAGGCCTACAGTCATGACATTTCCTCTAAAGCAGTGTTTCCCAACCTTTTTTGTCTTGTGTACCCCCAAGCCTTTTCGTTGTGCCATGAGTACCCCCTCAGTCAAGTTCTATATCGCTTTCTCCAATGTAACTAAGCTCCATATATTTGTTAAAATTACATTTTTCCAAGTACCCCCTGCAGTGTGCACCCGTACCCCTAGTGGTACACGTACCCCTGGTTGGCAAACAGTGCTCTAAAGCATAGTGGCACTAAGGCCAACTTCAACTCCACAGGGCCTTATTATTAAAAACCCTTTATGGGGCATTGTTAAGAGTCAATTGCTACACAGCTACTTAATGTGACATAGGGCCTACAGATTATAAGTACAGTAGCCTACACAGAGAGCTTCATGGAATGGGTTTCCATGGCCGATCAGCTGCATCCAAACCATACATCACCAAGTGCGATGCAAAACGTTGGATGCAGTGGTGTAAAGCACACCACCACCACTAGACTCTAGAGCAGGGGTGCTCAACTAGAAACTGCAAAGGTCCACTCGCCAAATTTCGTATGTTTCCAGGGTCCAAAAAAGACGCTACGGACCGATGCAGAAAATAGCCTCACTCGCTGGCCGCACTGGCCTCTTGCTCACTCACTGAGTTGTCATAGTGATGATACTTTCATTTGTCATCAGACTGGCAAAATACACCAGATCGAATTGCAGCAAAATCTCATGTATAATTTATACATATTAAATACAGATGGATTTTGTCTTGGTCCGGATGACATTGCGTTTGGGTCCGCATCCGGACCTGGGTCCGCCAGTTGATCATGTCTGCTCTAGAGCAATGGAGACATGTTCTCTGGAGTGATGAATCATGCACTTCCATCTGCCAATCAGATGGACGAGTCTGGGTTTGGAGGTTGCCAGGAGAATGGTACACTTCTGACTGCATTGTGCAGAGTGTAAAACCTGGTGGAGGAGGAATTATGATGTGGGGTTGTTTTCCTTGAAGTGCACATGAGCGAGGGCTACTCCTGGACCACCAAGACAGCATCAGTGGCCAAGGAAGCCCAGCAGCGCCTCTACTTCCCGCGCAAGATGAAGCAAGCCAGTGCCCCACCACCCATCATGACCACGTTCTACAGAGGGACCATTGAGAGCATTCTCTCAAGCTGAATCACTGTATGGGGCAGGAGCTGCACTGACTACAACAGGAGAGCTCTGTTGCATATAGTGAACACACTAGGGATGCAAATTATCGATTAATTCATTAATCATTAGTTGATAGTCTTATCGATCGACTTACGATTAATTGATAAGCGGTGTTTCCCCCGAAATGTCAATGTTTCTCGGAAATAAACTACTAAATCTAAAAAATTACATAAAATACCACATTTAAATTAATTCGATTTCAATTCTTTAATCCAAAGGTGATTTAAATATTCCCACTATTCACACCCCTCTTCACACACACTCTTCATATGCCCATTTCACCTGGGTCTCTTGTCAGTTGAATTGTCGATTAATTGCGATTAATGTTTTTTAATCGATTAATGCATTGGTCGACTAAAGTCGATTAATCAGTTAATCATTTGCATCCCTAGAACACACCTTGGAAGATCATCAATGCTCCCCTCCCCCTGCAGGATACACCACTCGCCTCACCCGCAGAGCTGTCATCCACCACGCTATCAGGAAAAGACTACACTATGGAACTGCACTATGTGACTTTGCACCTTACTTGCACTACCTCAATGAAACTGTGTGGGCCTTGCAATATACAATACAGCATACAGTATATGCTGCTTCTGAATAGCCAGGCCACGGCCTCTTAGTGACGCAACACTGTCGGTATCGCTTCTAGTCAGGCCAGGAGTGATACAAATATCGTTTCTGAGTTCTAGAGAAATCGGGAACTCCACCCACTTTGTTGGAAAGCAATACACTTTGAGCAGCTCCAATGGGCCTGAGTAGAGGCGTATTCAAGGCAGTGATGTGGTTTAAACAGAGACGTTCTATTGGGACTAAGAAAATGTTTGATTGAAACTTCGGCACAGCAAACTGAGGGAGGCAGGTTAACCAGGCCGTTTGAGAAACGTTATTCGTTATCTTCTGAATGCTGCTGTGTATTGTACACTTTCAAGGGTTGTTATCCGTCTTTAGTGGTGTTAGAGTAGAGTAGAGTAATTTTATTGATCCTGGGGGGGAATTGAGGTGTCAAGTAGCTTAGATAAATACAGTACATATAATGCCTACATAGACATTTAAAAACACAGGTAATAGTCAGGGAGGGAAACTAATCAGAAAAAAAACCCGAACAGAAAAAAGGCAGTTGTGCAAAAACATATTCTGTGAGTTCAGGTAGAAAAGAGGTTAACTAACATGACCAAGAATGAGCGTTGACAGATAAGTCTAAGATATAGTATTGTTAATGTAGAGTAGAGAGAACTAAGGCATATACATGTATAGTATTCAACGAAGAACATAAATCCTGGTGATGCATGAAGACAAAAGGTAAAATGATCATAAAGCAGTACACTGAGCATGATTGGGGTGAGGATTTCTCAATCGTCACAGCGTTACAGTGCAGTAAAAAGTAAAAAGTATACTGGACAGTACAATCACACCCACAGACACGCAGACAGTATTTTTGTGATATGCAGGAAAAGTAAGCTGCCAGTGACCAGTGGTCATGAGAGACTTCCACAGTCCAGTGATTATCCTAGATCAGGGGTGTCAAACTCAAATTGACCGAGGGCCAAAATCAAAATATGGAACGAAGTCGAGGGCCGAACTCAAGATTTATTTGTAATAAATGGACTAAAATCCTGCAGGCACGCACTTACTCATTGTTCAATTTCACACACACTGGCACATATTGTATTGCATAGGAGTGTGAGCTGTGTCATTGCCCTGGGCCCGCTCATACTTCTGAGAAACACCAAATTTCATGTTCCAAGTCTTGGTAAACTGTACATTAATGATGTATGAGGGCCAACTGTAATACACATTTGAAATTATCTCGCGGGCCAAATAAAGTGACTCCGCGGGCCAGATTTGGCACCCGGGCCTGAGTTTGACACCCCTGTCCTAGATGGTGCTTTGCAACTGTCCCTTGTAGAGAAAATGAGTGGGGGGAAAACTGTATTGAAAAAATCTTGAAAAACTGAAGGATACAGGACCTTAGGCAGTCTGGTCCGCAATGATGATGTCCTTCTTAGTGTCCTTCTGTGTGTTGTTAAACAGTTGAATGGCCCATTGGGCAAAGGACCTCTTTAGCCTGTCTGTCCTGCAGGAGAGGGCATGGAGTCTGTGGCTAAACAGACTCAGCTGGTTAGTGAAGGTGGTGAATGGGGTGTTGCTGATTGTCCATAATAGAGTCCAGTCTGTTCAAGGTTCTGTTCTCAGCTGTTAAAGTGAGAGTCTCGAGCTTTATGCCCACCACCGAATTTGCCTTCCTCATAACGAACTGGTAGAACATAAGCAGGAGTTGGTTGCAGTCAATTGAAGGATCTCAGCCTTCCCAGGAAGTAGAGCCTGCTTTAGCCCTTCTTGTAGAGTGCATCTGAGTTTGTGAACCAGTCCAGTTTATTGTCGAGGTGCACCCTTAAGTACTTGTACAGTGAGAGCGGACTGTCTCCACATTCTCTTCCTCAATAGAGAGAGGCACAAAGGGCGGGGTGGATCTCCTGAAGTTAGTTTGGCACCATCCCACAAAGTCCTCAACCAGTCCCGAAAATGTCTCAATTGTATTTATTACATCATCACTTATTATTACTTCTTACTTGTTACACTATTATTGGTCTCTCTCATTGGTGCAAGACAAATGGTTGGAGGGATCAAACTGCCAAATGGTCAGAGGCTTCTTCCACTAAGGAGCTACATGGATGATGTCACCTCCCTCCTTCAGACAGCACTATTAGCTCGTTCAAAAAGTCGAGAATCCCAAGAGAGCCGACCTAAAACCTCGGGAAGGTGGGAGTGAACATTTGGTGATGCAATGTCAGATCTATAATTATTGAGGTTGATCTCTGGCGGAAGTATACAACAACGAGTTCCCGAGTGAATGTTTTGTGTGACGACACACGCATCATCAACATGGCGCCCATGCATGGAACTAGCATGTAAACAGTATCATAAATGCTAAAATATCATCTTGTAATCACTATCAACAACACCAGTTGATGTCATTCAATTGCAGATGCACATATGTCAGTCATGCTGGTCTCTGACTGTTTAATTTAGCCAACTTAAGCTAAAATGATATGTCGTGGGTGTGGAGGTTCAAGTGGAGGTGAAAAAAAGAAAAGAGAACCAAAACAAAAGACGCATGAATCCCGATTGTTCCGGGATCAGTGGCGTTCAAGTCCAGAACTCGGTTGTCACATGAGCAGTGTCGTCAGCTGTCTCGAGAGGTCCCGAGATCGTGAAGGCAACATATGTACAGCAAGACTGGTGAAGAGGACGGATGAGCTGGTGTCATGGGCTCAAATGAAGATCAAGCCCTCCAAGTCTTAGGAAAGGAGTCAGAAATGACTGCACTACCTTTCTTGTCAGATACCACTCCTTGCCGAGCAACATCAGCTATCAACAACCATCAGAAGCCTGAGGCAGAACACTGCAGAGTTATCTGATAAGCAGATGGAGAAAATCATCATGCAACAGCTATGTAACTCCCTGGCAGGGATCGACCAAAGCCAACTCCCTGGGATGTATAAGGTTTGGTGCTACCAATGTACACTATACCACAGGGTAATGTGGCCCCTGAAAATGAGCAAGATCCCCTCATCAACCGTGAGTAAGATGGATGGGAAAGCCAACTCATTCATCTGAAAGTGGTTGGGGTTGCCTATCTCAAGATACAAGATACAAGAGATACAAGATATTTTATTTGTCATGTGTATATATATGAAACATATATATATACAATGAAAAGCTTCCCTGCTCTGAGAGTCCCAAAGGTTAAATAAGGAATGTAAAAAGGCAAAAAAAGTAGGAAAAAATACATATTTAAAAAAATGAAAGCTGCATTTAAAAAAAAAAAAGGCATGTTGGAGAAAGGGGAGTGATGAGTGGATTCCTTCCTATGTTGATGTTTTTGAATTCAACAGTCTGATACATTGAGGGAAGAAGCTGTCCCTGAGTCGGCTGGTGTGAGCACGTAAGCACCTGTATCTCCGGGCAGATGGTAGAAGGGTGAAGTGTGTGTAGCTGGGGTGGTGCGGATCAGCTATAATTCGTTTGGCCCTCCTCAGACACCGCTGCTTGTAAAGATCCCGGATGTTGGGTAGATCTGATTTGATTGTCCGTTGAGCAGATTTGATGACTCGCTGGAGGTCTCTCCTCTCTTGGGCAGTGGTGTTACCATACCAGACTGTGAAATTACCAGTTAATATGCTTTCTTTTGTACAGCGATAGAAGTTGGCCAGTATCCTACTCTCCCATTCCATATCTGTGCTGCGGTCTCAGAAAAAACTGTCGCTGTCTAGCCGTCTTAGTGATGCAATTGATGTGGTGAGACCAGCCGAGATCCTCCTTGATGTTGACTCCTTGGAATTTATAGCTCTTAACCCTCACCACTGCAGTATCAGCGGTGTAAATTGACTGGTGTGGCTGGTGTTGTATGCTCCGGAAATCCACGATCAACTCCTTTGTTTTGCTGACATTCAGGAGTAGATTGTTATCCACACTCCAAGTTGACAATGCCGCCACCTCAGCCCTGAAGGCCGACTCATCTCCATTTGCGATGCAGCCAATTACCGTAGTGTCGTCAGCAAACTTAATGATGGTATTGGAATTGTGGATGGCTGTGCAGTCATGTGTGAAAAGGGATAGAGGGCTGAGCACACATCCCTGGGGCGCGCTGGTGCTGAGGCAAAGTGTGGAGGAGGTGAACTTGCCCAGTCGTACTGCTTGAGGCCTATCGGTGAGAAAGTTTAGAATCCAGCTGCAGAGTGAAGGATTAAGGTTTAGAGATTGCAACTTTAACACTAGTTTGGATGGAATAATTGTGTTGAAGGCAGAGCTGTAGTCGATAAAGAGCATCCTCACATAGGTGTTACTGTGATCAAGATGGGTAAGAGCAGTGTTTAGTGCAAGGGCAATGGCAAGAAGCTGGCCTCTTTGGAAGAAACATGCTGCAACTACCACTGAAGTCACTACAGTTGGGCTACATGCAAGAGAAGGCCAGGTTGGTCCTTCAGTTTAGGGAGTCCACGGACAGGACAGTAAGGAATGCAAACGCTAAGGTTCTGACTGCCCCCAAGTGGAATGCCCAGACCAAGGTCGACCAAGCGATCAGTTGCCTGCATCTGGGTATCGTGGGCAGAGTCCAGGTGGGAAGAGTCCAGGTGGGAAGAGCAGATCTGGGATGGGGAGGTGCACCACACTTCTGGTCCAAGGCCAACCGCAAGGAAAGGAAGGAGATGGTGGTGTGCAGAGGTGATGAGGATGGAGGAAGACCACTATAAGATCAAAGCTGTGTCACAGGGGCAGCAAGGAAACTGGACCACCTGGGAGAGAATTACAACCAGGAGCATCAGTTGGTCAGACGTATGGAAAATCCCACAGGCAAGACTCAGCTTCGTCATTCGCTCAACATACGACACACTTCCCTACCCTCGGAATCTCCACCAGTGGTTCAGGAGTGAGGAATGTTGTGCGCTGTGCAATGCTCCCAGCGTAAGCCTCCAGCACATCCTGAGTGCATTTTAATATGTGACCTTGCCTCCTCCACTTGCGCTTGTCTCCTCGTCCCGCCTCCGGGCCCCTCCTCCGTGGAGAAAACGATAAAGTTTCCCAGCTGTCAGCCTAGCCACAACAACTGTTGAGGGACTGTTTTTCATTCACCATCCCAATTGCAAATATAATACTACATAATAAAATACTCTACAATTGAGCTTTTGCAAGATATTGAAATATAATGCTGTTGCCAGTGATGTCATCATGACGAGAAGCAAGTGGAGGAGGCAAGTGGAGGAGGCAAGGTTGCATATTGCAACGCACTCCCTGTCAGGCTCTAAGATCGCACCCACACAGGGCCGCTATAGATGGCGCCATGACCAAGTCCTGAGGAAGTTAGCCAAAGATCTGGAGGAGTGTCGACAGGGAAGCAAAGCACCACCAACGGCAGAGGACCTCACCACCTTTGTTTTGCGGAAGGAGGGGTCAGGAGAAGCATCAGTACTGCTGATCAGTACTCAGTACTGTTGCCGCCCCAGCAACCAACGCACCCTAGAATAGCTGCTTGGAGGGGGATAAAGCCAGCAGCCAACGAATGGCGAACAGCCCAACTGCTTCACACACTCAAACTTACTCAGTATCGTTGCCGCCCCAGCAGCCAACAAACAACTCCTCAGTAAGCCTCTGCCTCATCTGCTGCACACACTAGGCATTTACATGTATTTATCAGTTTCCATGTTATCAAATGTATGGAACATATTTATTGTAGTTTATGGATGTGTATTTCCTATGTTTGCCTGTTATTGATACAATAAAGTTGAATGTTTGTGTTACAAGGTTTTTTTTTCCCCTCAAGGTCACCATCCGCTATTCACCTATGGTGAATGGTGGTTTCTGGCTGATGACCCTGCAGCTGATCCATGGGCACCGGAGGAGGTGCGACAGGCAGCAATGCCCAGTAGGTTTTATCAGCTACCTGTATAATCCTGTCCTGTCTTGCACTTTAATGTATGTCTTGTTAAATGCCTGTCCTTCTGATTTCCATGTCTTTGTATGGGACAGAAGATAAATGGCATTTCAATTTCCTTGTATGACCCGTGCATCTGAGAAAACTGACAATAAAATTGACATGATTTTACTTTTTCAGGAGTTGGGCTTGGCCCCTTAGTTCCTGTGAAAGAAAGTTTGAATGCTTCTAGATATCAAAACATTTTACACAGGCTCCAACCTTGTGGAAACAGTCTGGAGCAGGCCCCTTCCTCTTCCAACCTGAACCCGACAGAACACATTTGGTCCGAATTAGAACAGAGACTGAGAACCAGGCCTTTTTGACCAACATCAGTGTGTGACCTTACCAATGCGCTTTTGGAAGAATGGTCAAAAATTCTTATGAACACACTCCTGAACCTTGTGGGCAGCCTTCCCAGATGAGTTGAAGCTGTAATAGCAGCAAGAGGTGGAGCGACATCATATGGAACCCTATGGGTTAAGAATGGGATGGCACTTAAATTCATGTGAGTCAAGGCAGGTTAGTGAATACTTTTGGTAATACAGTGTAGTCACCAGCATATATATACTTTATGCTCCAGTGACAATCCAATGGCCTGCACCAGTTCCAGTGGGCACACCTGTCCTCCAGATGTCACGCCCACCACCTCCATCTCTGACATTTGATGAACTTGCATTGTCCACTGGTCACCCAGCTGTTGCTGGACAGACAACGAATAAGAGCCAACTCAGCAATGATGATTATAAATCTGTTAGGCAAGTCTGAACCACATTTTGAAACATTGTGTTACAGCCGAATTCCAAAAAGTTTGGGACACTTGCTATTTTGTGAATATACTGTACGCCACCTTATAAAGTCACATTCAGATATTTTTTTTTATTTTGGATACATGGAATTCACTTGAAAAGCACAAAACACATTTACACAAATATCTCTTTTACCAAATTGTGCTTGTGCTTCTCTTTTTTTCAGAGGTGTTTCACAAACTGATTTCCATCACCTTAGAATGTGGTGACATGATCACACAATGTTAAACTCTGCAAGCCAGTTAAACTTAAAAAAAAGTAGGTTGCCCTGCTGCCGTAAGTCAACTCAACTTTATATTTGTGACAACTCAGAAATCAAAGTATCAAGTTCAGTTAACTTACAAACTTAAGGCAGCAGGGCAAATTTGTAAAAGTTGAACTGTCTTGCCATGTCTTTACAGTATTTACCATTTACTCTAAATGGGGAGACTCATCTTACCTCATGGCTCATCTTACCTCATGGCTCCCTTGACATAAAACGAACAGTCTGGCATCACATCCAGCGTTGCCAGATTGGGCGGATGGACGTCTGCGGGTAAAAATGGCATTTAGCAATATTTGGCCATACAAATTAATAGAATTAGGCAGTATTTAGTGCTTCCAAGTGGGTTTTGAGCATTTTTGGGGCTGGAAATCATCAGCCTCATGTGGCAACCCTGATCACGTCATTGACGAAGCTGAAGGTGGTAGATGCCTGGTTCTGTTCAACATACAGAAAATCAGTAGCCTGGTTCCTACCAGACCTCCCTCTCTCTCTCTGTAGCTCTGAAGCCCCCTGGTGCCGCTCCAACACACGGAGGTCTGGGAGACTATAGCAGGATTCCATTTCTCCATCAGAGCATTTATTGCTTCAATATCAATGGCAGCTCGCATTGAGGAGTCATAGGACAGGACACTATTGACACTTTACAGATCAACAGAAAATGCTTTTGAAGGAATTTGTTGATATTGAAGCAATAAATGCTCCGATTATTTT
The DNA here is from genome assembly GCF_034702125.1 of Engraulis encrasicolus. Classification (NCBI taxonomy): domain Eukaryota; kingdom Metazoa; phylum Chordata; class Actinopteri; order Clupeiformes; family Engraulidae; genus Engraulis; species Engraulis encrasicolus. The sequence goes on along the minus strand of NC_085865.1, from coordinate 14,490,780 downwards.
TTTTGACTCGAGGAATAGAATACTGCTACAGTCTCCCAGTCTATAGTAGTGGAGCTCACGAAGCTGTGCGGAACTACAGGTCAGGCAAGAGCCAGGCAAGAAAATCAGACCCTACTTGACCCAATTGGCTGCACAACTCTTTGTACAATAACTTGTACTCTAGGCCTATGGTCATCTCCCGTCTAGATTGTTTCAATTCCCTCCTGGCAGGTCTACCTGCATCTGCAATAAAATCACTGCAAATAGTCCAGTTTAGGGGGCATCAGCGCATCTGGTGTTCACTCAACCCAATATGGCTCAAGAGACTGAGACTCTCGCGATCTGATTGATTCTTCTGCATTGTGGTGTTGGAGCAGGGCGAATCCAAAGGCCTTCCAGACCCTCATGTAAGCCTACGAAGCTGAGCAGAAATACACATGGATCTGGCGAGCATCAGGTTACAGTGATTGCCCAAACTGAAAACAAGACCATGACTGAGTCTCGCCTATAAGACTACCTCACAAACTCCTCCAACATCTTGTGTTGCCTTCTACTTGCACAAAGTGAGCCCAGTCCAAAGTACAGTATTCTCTGTTCTGAATCCTGGAAAGATTTGAAAAAATGAGATAGGAAATGGCCAGACTATCTTGACTCGTGAAATTTTGAACAGTGTATCAGAGAATATATGAGGACCCAGGCTACTCCTTCAGCATCTTTATATAGCAGTCCTACATTGTCACCTCAGCCTACCCCGATCAATGGTGAAACACACTTTCTGAACGTACTACTGTCTCTGTGACGTAAACTCATCACTGGTTGGTATCTGACCACCTGCCAACTAAACCTGATTGCCTTGAGCCTGCTTCAACAGTGGTCACAGGCTTGCATCTGAGAGCCAGGCCTCGCTTTCCTTCGACACATTTCCATCTGCCTTATAGTTGAGGGTTAAGCATGTCTTGAAAATGCCCCCCACTCAATCCCTTTCTGTTCACCATAGTTAGTTAGTTGTGGTTTATTTGAATAGGGAGAAATACACATCATGCACACATCATGTAGGCTGTTCAGCAGCAACAGAATGACATCATAGCATTTGTAACCATAGGCTAATTTCCAATGCCCGTGCCTAGAAGGGCTTTTTTTTATTGTTATTGTAAAGGGCAGCCGATCCATTCATTCAATCTAAAAAGACAATATACAGCACATATACACATACCTAACCCTGTATTAATGTACAGTCACTCGTTCATTTGTTCACTAGTCATGTCATGTGTGTCATGGGTGAGCGGTTAGGGCGTCAGACTTGCATCCCAGAGGTTGCCGGTTCGACTCCCGACCCGCCAGGTTGGTGGGGGGAGTAATCAATCAGTGCTCTCCCCCATCCTCCTCCATGACTGAGGTACCCTGAGCATGGTACCGTCCCACCGCACTGCTCCCCATGGGGCGCCACTGAGGGCTGCCCCCTTGCACGGGTGAGGCATAAATGCAATTTCGTTGTGTGCAGTGTTCACTTGTGTGCTGTGTCAAAATGACAATGGGAGTTGGAGTTTCCCAATGCGCTTTCACTTTTCACTAATCAATCAATTTGATTAAAAAAAAGTACAACAGCCTTCCTTTCTTTCCACCTGACCTACATTATGCACATAGTATCACACACACACACACACACCCACTAGACCCATCTGTATCAATTGGTGCAGCCAGTAAATGACCATATTGTTTTAGTGCTAGTTTCTTCTGTAGAGCAACATTTACATTTAATTTTGCATATGTGCAGTTGGGTGACCTGAAAGACCTGTAACAAATAAACCATTATTATTATTATTATTAAGGTTGTTTCCCAAGTTTACATTTATGCACATTGCTGAAATCACCCTCTTAATTCAGTGCTGAACAGTGACACCTGTAGTTGGTTCCGGTATCTGGTGTGGCCCATGGACCAAGGCACCTTGTGACTGTCTTGTCTGTGAAAAGTGCTGAATAGTGTAAATAAATAAATTAGACATACTCACCGGTAGGCCTACTTCATTCATCGATTATTTCCTGAGATGACACTGACTGGAAGGTTGTCTGCAGATACAAGTCTATGCTTGACTCACAATAAACATCTTCAAGCTCACCTTCCAAGACACTATTTTGAAAGATATCAAGGCATTGAATCTTTATGTTAGGCTAAATCCTTCAACACACATAGTAGGCCTACTTCAATGTGTTATATACTTGTATGTGAAATTGGAAATGGTTGATTTTCAGACATACACGTGAGGCAAATTGGGAGAAGTACAAGATTGCACTATGCTAAAAGCATTCAATTGTACTGTATGGTTAACAGATGTTTGCTTTTCATGTGAATTTTGTAGCAATACAAGCAAATAAACTATTGGTGGAGAATCTAGCAATATTGCTGGACAAAAAAATGAGGGGGGGGGGGCATTTTGGTTCCTAGGAATATTCAAAAATGTAGGCCTACTGACATTATCTTTATATGTTTAGTTTAACTGCACATTGAAGACTGGTCAAACTCAATAAAGTACACTCGATTTCTCATCCAATACATAACAGCTGCAAAAAACAAACATTATATATCCCTTATTCCTAAAAAAGACAAAGACCCTTTAGAATGTGGCTCATACCGCCCAATCTCTCTTCTAAATGTTGACAATAAAATACTTGCCAAAATGTTAGCCTTGCGTTTGGAAAGAATACTCCCAGCTTTGATATCAGAGGATCAGACAGGATTCATTAAAAATAGGCAATTGTCCTCTAATATACGTAGGTTGCTCAATATCCTTTACGACCCCACACCACCAAAAGGCAAAGAAGTTTTGATAGCATTGGATGCTGAAAAGGCTTTCGACCGCGTGGAAATGGACTATCTCTTCTACATGTTGAAAAGTTTTGGCTTTGGACTACGTTTTATACAGTGGATTAAAGTCTTATACTTCCTACCCATGGCAGCTGTTCGAACTAACAACAATCTCTCACCTTTCTTTAATTTACAACGTGGTACTAGGCAAGGCTGCCCCCTGTCGCCTCTTCTATTTGCCCTAACCATTGAGCCGCTGGCAATTGCGCTACGTAGCAATACTGACATTAAAGGCATATTGAGAGGGGGTGCAGAGCACAAGGTCTCATTATATGCCGATGATATGCTCATATACATGTCTGACCCTGCAGAAAGTCTGCCTAAGATGCTGGAGTTGCTAAATTCATTTGGTAGGATTTCAGGATATAAGGTTAACATGCAGAAAAGTGAACTTATGCCCATTGACCCTTCTTGCCAACTTAGTACAAACCAGTCCTTTTCCATTAAAATATGTACACATAAATTTAAGTACCTAGGTATTTGGATAACACGTAGGTTTAAAGATTTATATGAGGCTAATTTCCCCCCACTGTTAAAACAACTGAAGACTGATTTAAATCGCTGGAATCTCCTTTCTTTATCCCTGGGGGGAAGAATCAATGTCGTCAAAATGAATGTAATGCCCCGCTTTCTTTTTATTTTTCAATGCCTCCCTATTTTCTTGACTAAATCTTTCTTCATAAACTTAAATAAACTTCTGTCTGGTTTCATTTGGAATGGGAAAACCCCACGTATACGAAAAGAAATGTTGCAACGACACAAAGTACATGGTGGATTTTCCTTGCCCAATTTTCAGTACTACTATTGGTCAGCTAACATTAAAAATATACTATTCTGGACTCACTCAACTACTCATGAAAGCGCCCCCAGATGGTTACAGCTTGAAAATGCATCCTGCAAACAAGCCTCTCTACATGCAATAGCCTGCTCTAAGATACCCCTTACAGAGCCTATATCAAAATTCTGCAGCAATCCCATAGTTAAACACTCCTTTAAAATATGGGCGCAATTCAGACGAGCCTTCTCTTTATTTGAGATGTCTAAGAATGCACCTTTAGTCGGGAATAATATGTTTGCTCCCTCTATAAATGATAATGCTTTCAAAGTTTGGTCTGAGAGGGGATTGAGGACAATCCAAGATCTTTATGTTGGAGGGACATTTGGTTCCTTTGAACATTTTAAAACACACTTTGACATCCCTAATTCACACTTTTACAGGTATCTGCAGCTCCGCAGCTTTGTCTCTACGCATACCCCGTCTTTCCCATCATTGCAGACAGACTCTCTCCTAGATAAATTAATCAAAATCCCTCCTCACTTCAAGGAAACAATAGGATCAGTGTACTCCATCCTTAAAACAAGCAACTTGGAACCATTAACATCATTAAAAAACAAATGGGAGGAGGAACTGGGTACCAATATATCTGATTTAGAATGGCAGTCTACTTTGAAAAACATACATTCATCATCTATTTGTCTCAGACACTCTGTTATTCAATTCAAAATCATCCACCGTTTACATTGGTCCAAGACAAGGCTAGCGAAGATAATGCCTGATATTGACCCAACATGTGACAGATGCGAAGTTGAACCAGCTACACTAGTACACATGTTTTGGAGTTGTCCTAAACTATCTGACTTCTGGAATTCTGTCTTTGTCTTCTTGTCTAAAGCTTTGAATGTGGATATTGAACCATCTCCATTTGTTGGTATTTTTGGGGTGGTACCCGAAGAACTTGGCATTGGCAGCTATGGTAAAACAGTTATAGCATTTACAACACTAATTGCCAGACGTATTATACTAATGAAGTGGAAAGACAAATCCCCTCCTGCTTTTAAACACTGGATTAATGATGTCATGCATTACTTGATACTTGAACAAATAAGGTACCATATCCAAGGTAACAGTCTTAAATTCTGCTATATTTGGCAACCTGTCCTCACATTAGTGGAAAAAATGGACTCTAATGATGTAGCAATAATGTAAATTCTATTATATCCTCCTTCCTCTTTTCTTTCTCATCGTGTTTCTTCTTTTGTTTTCCCTTTAATGTATTATTATTGTTTTGGCTAATATATCTGAATGTACCTGTTGCAACTCTTAGATTCATTTTATACAAAGCCATTTGTACTATTGTATTTTCACATTTTGTATTTCAGTTGTCTTTATTTTTGATTGGGGTGCGATGGGGGTGGGTGGGTTGAATTTTGTTGTATGTTTGTTATGTACCTAATATTGAAAAAATAATTAAAAAAGACTTGAGATCAAAAAAAAAAAAAACCAAACATTATTTATCTGTCTAAAATGGAAGTGTAATTATTGTACACATACAGCATGTGGACACTGGGTTAGATAGAAAAGGTTGTCAAAATATCACCAGAATATCCCTGGAACTTGCAAGGCCTTTCTTTTGTTTCAGACATGTTTAGGTTTTTATCCTTTACCTGACATGTTTCGATGGTACAGCTTCAGTTTGAGGATATCATTTTAGTAGACATTAGTTCCCAGCAATAATACGAGTGCATTTGCACCACTTTCAATATTATTTTCAAAGTCCCTTGTCATGTGGATATAAATGTCTGTTTCTCAAGGCTCTAGGCTCCCAGGGGGCGTTGAGAGGAATACAGCTGAGAGGAGGTGGTGCCTAGTTTTTTAGTTCTTTTTAACACTAAGGGAGGTGCTGGCAGGTTTATGAGAGGTGATGGGGCACTGGGAAGATTATGGTGATGTAAGGGGAAGTTTATTCAAAAAGGTTGAGAAGCACTGCTGTAAATAAACCTGCACCACTCCATGCACTGAAGTGTACGGTAGGCCATGTGAATATCCCTACTGCAGTTGTGCTCATTTAACACTTTCAGCAGTCATTGACCTGCTCACCCTCACATTCTTTATATTCTTAACATATTAGTAAACACAAACATTCAAAGGTATAGCAGATGCATGTTTACAAATATTTTTAAATAGCTTTATTCAAAATATTCTTACAAAGAAAAAAAAGAACGCTTTCAAAATGCATATTGTAAAACTGCAACAATGTTGGTTAAAACTGCTCTTGTTAGGTTGTGCAGAAACAGGAGCAGTAGGAGTTTGGGACCACAGTCTTTGTGCCGGGGAGAAGGCGCCTTGCTCAGCACCAAATAATGGGCCTTGACCAGAATCCGTCATTTTAAAGGTCCTGTATATGTGTGTGTGTTTTACGTTGTTTATTTCCAGAATTTCTGCAGCCCATTCACAAATGTAATATTTCATGAATATTTACTACCATCATAATTATCTAAGTATTCAATAAAACTTGGAAATTGGAAACACTTTTCAAACATGATTATAGGTGGCTCATATCCATGTAAATCTGCCATTCTGAATTACCCGTCACAGACATCTTTGGCTGCAAAGCCAACTGGTGTCAGACCAGTAAATATTCATGAAAAAATGTGGATGGGCATCATACATTTTGGAAATCGAGAGCTCGACAAATTACACACTGGACACTTTAAAGTGTTCACTTTATAGTGCACTTGTAAGGGGGCAATGTACAACGTAACTAAGACCTTTAATGCACTATGAAGCGAAACAGTGTACGTTTCGGATTTGGCGCAAGTGTCGCCTGCTACCACATTATTCACAAAATACAATGCAACATGCTGCAGGATCCCATACTCACATATACAAAAAGAGCTTTCACAGGAAGAGAAGTCCAACCATCGGATATTTTAGCCAAGGGCCTAAATACATTTTCTCCCCCTTCAGTCCAGTACTAAAAAATGTGAATATGTAGATGTTTTCCCCCCATTTGGTACAACATATCAGTGATTTTCTGATTTATGCTTCTTTTTTGTGTACAATTTGAAAGTGAAATGAAAATAGTACTGTCAGTCAGTTAAGGCATTAGGCTGAAACCGAGTCCAAATCTCTTGCATATCTACACAGTAATCACTGATGCTGTAAAACAACACAACAGGACAGAAAGAGAGTGGACTGCAGCCACCATGACATTACTAAAGGTGACTCCTCTTGGAGATGGGGAGCTCTCCACAGGGAGCCAAAGCTACGCCCCTCCATAAGACCCAGGATCCAGAAGGAGCAGGTTAAAAAGCCTGCACATCCAAAACGTCTGACCTGGGAGAAGGACAACCCTTGGGTGAGTTTCTCAAAAGGGAAGTTGTTAGCCTGTTAGCAACTTCGGTAGTTGCCAATGGGAAAATGCATTGAAAGCAACGAAGTAGCTAATGTAGTAAGCAACTTTGGTTTTGAGAAATTCACCCAAGATGGGAAAAAAAAACAGAAAAAAAGGCAGCTTCAACCAGGTTGTTTTCTGTTCCTGCTTTTTTTTTGCCTGTGGTGTTTCAGGTGAAAATCAAAGAGTGGGAGCAGAACAATTCTGGTTGAAGTAGTCTTTTTTCATTTTTGCCCATGATCCAAAAGCCGACAAATGTAAGTGAAGACCTTTTGGACTCTTGGACCTTGGTCCTATGAACAGAGGTGTTGAAAATCTGGTCCAGAAGCAAAAAAAAACCCTAAAAGTTCACTTAGTAACTGGTCTACCCGTCTTGAGCACTCATTACAATCAGCTGATTCAGAACTGGTAGGATCAAATGTGTGGCAGGCCGGGGTTTTACCATTCAGGACCCAGGATGGGCACATCTGCCAGTACAACATGGCATCATAGCGTGAGATAAAAACGCCTATGCAAGATGCTAGTCTGGCCATTGGAGGGGCGTGACTTATGCTCCCCACACCTCACATCGTGTCATGTCAAGACAGATGGGATGACAAACAGGAAAGGCAGATGCGCATTTACCTTTGAGTGAAGAGAGTGGGGCTGTGCATTCATCCAGTGTGAGTCAACAGAAACTGTAATGCCACATGATATCCAACACAAAGCTGAGCTTTGATATGCCATAACAAAAAGAAAAAAAAAGAAAAAAAATGCCTCACATAAAAGAGGAACATCATTTGATGCTTGGGAGAGGAATAATTTTGCTTGATGTAACAGGTTGAATATTTCTTACCACTACAAATGCAATTAGGCACATAACTGTAAAGAGGCGAAAACAAAGGTTAATGGGAGTATTTTATGTACAAACATGTGAATTACAAAGAGCAATACTATAAACAAAAAAGAACCGTGTTGGGGCAGACTGAGGAGACGCACAAAACAGTATCATTTATGAGAAGTTGGACTGCGAGTGTTAGCGTGAGCAGTGGTCAGTGCCAGTGTTCTCAGACCATCTTCTCATCCATCTTCAAAACATCTGCATACCAAAGCCCTGGTACAAAAACAAAGAACAACAATCCACACTTCAGACTCCAAAAGACTTTAAATAAACCCATAAACTTTAAAAAATATACATAAAAATAAAAAACAAAGATGACCATTTGATTTCAACAGGACTTACAGATTCATCCTCAATGATCGCTGTAGAGTCAAAGAAATCCGGTCTGAGTTCAGCTCTTTCTCGTCGATTTCTTGATGGAGGCTGAAAAAGTGAAAATGAAAATGATTAAAGATAATTCAGCCTGTAAAACCTGACCACACAATACAGGGGTGCATTTCACAAAACCAAAGTTGCTTACTACATTAGCTTCTTTGTTGTTTTCAATGCATTTTCCCATTGGGGAACTACCGAAGTTGCTAACAGGCTAACAACTTCTCTTTTGAGAAATGAACCCCCAGGTGAGATTTTTTTCCAAAGAAGTGCAAAACATCCTACCGTTATCCAGTAAAATAGATTTTATCCAGGTCTTCATTCTTAATTTCTAAAACGGTATTACAAATTAAGAATGAAGACACATGGATGAAATCTCCATCCTGTATGAGCTCACCAGATCGATGACCATGGTGTCCTCCATGACCATGGAGTCTTCTTCGTTCATGTACTCCAGCTGTCCTCTTGATGACATCATCACGTCCTCAAAGATGGGCTCTGCGTCGTCCTCCATCAGGCCTCTCCTAATAACAAGGAGGCAGCCGTCACTCTCAGCTCAACAAGCACAACTGCCCTACAAAGGCAAATGGCACTAACTACATATTTTGACGAAATTGAGTTTGTTCTTCATTACACCTCCAGATGCTGAGAGATGCTGCCATGTCAAATTTGCAGTAACTACAATATCAAAACTAAATCAAGGACAATACCGTTTGATAAAGAGTACATTTATGTACATGTTTAAGCCGGAATTATTTGATATTTAAATTTGATTTCCCTACGTCTTTAAAGCCATTTTCCTCAGTTTCAGCGTTGGTGTACTTCAGGGATGGGTAACTTTCATGTTAAGGAGGGTCACATCTTTTTATCGTCACCATCGGAGGGCCAAATGACCACAGATCTGTCTGCAACTCAGAGTTCGAGGTGCAGTTGGTTGCTCTCTGACTATCGATATTGTTTGGAACAAATAGGAGTGTTCTCTTATTGGTCAACAGTATAATTACAATGAATTAATTCAGTAGAGGTTTAAAAAAAATCTTCTCATTATTTTTTAAAGTCATGTTTTATCCATGTAAGGGCCACACTGAGTAAGGAGGCAGGCTGCATGTGGCCCCTGGGCCTCTAGTTGCCCATCCCTGGTGTACTTCCTGCTCTTTGCCTTTGTTGGCAGAAACCATCCAGCACACATCCAGCAGAGCTGAGCTGCCCATAGGATGTAGCAGGTGAACTTGGACCAGCAGCAGGTAGCTTTTCACAATAACCTAAATACGCTATGAGATGACACACTGGACAACTTTTTGAGTAATGTTGTGATGTGACGGCACGACTGGCTACTGTTTTTTTTCCGAGGGGTTATTGAAAAAAGCAACCTGCTGCTTGTCCAAGTTCACCTGACTCATTGGGTGCTGCTGACATACATAAACATCCCCAGTTGAAATCTGAATGCTGACTTTATTTAAAAATATATATTTTTAGGCTTTTATGCTTTATTTGAGATAGGACAGTTTGAGGGAGTGACAGGAAACGAGTGGGAGAGAGATAGAGGGGAAGGATCGTCAAAGGGATGGAATCGAACCCAGGTCACCGGTGTGATGGTACAGCGTCTTAGTATTCAGGGGTCGCGGTGGCTGAATGAGCTGACTTCTAATGTACTTCAAATGTTTTTAAGAGGGTGTGATGGGGAATGGTTTGACAGAACTTGTACAAAAAAGTTTTTTAAACATATGGGAAATGATCCTGTAGGTGGCAGTAGTGTCATTGTGAATTGGTGATAAGTAGAGGAGTTTTCAGTGCCATGGACTTGAAAACAAGTCTTTTCAGAATGTATGGCACAGTGCCAAAGACTTGGTATCAAGTCAATTGCGTTTTTGTATGGGGCTGTGGGGCCTAACACATTGACCTGGTATGTTTGTTTTTCACATGGACAAAGAACTCATTTTTTTATGGCTCTTGAAAAATCACTCAAACGTTGAAAAAAGCCTGGCAACCCCCCGGTCTGAATTTGAAAATGGCTGGCACTGAATGAGTTAAGCTTGCTTCAGTCTTGGAGTTTGGTTCATTTTGGCCCCTTTGGTAATACAAGCTGGGTTGCAACGGTCTCAAGCCATATTTATGGTGAGAAGTCAAGTAGTCTGCAAAGTGTCGCAGAGACGCATGCTTGTTCTAAACCACCATGGTGGCAGTTTGTGAGAGCAAAAATGGAGTTTATGTTAAATATGTTACCCTTGCCTTGTATTTGAGTTTGTGTAAATAAATGAAGCTAACGACTTCACTAGCAAGCTACTATGCTGTAGCGCTACAGTTCCTGCAGTTCAAACAGTCCTCACTGAAAATGCAGATGGGCAGCACATGTTTTCACAGGGTGAAACACGAGTTGGTATTTGTAAATATGATGCAAATGACTTGCCTTTCCTGTTTGTTTAAAATAATCAGATAAGTCAACAACATTTGCGACAATCTATCGCGAGAATATGCAGTCCCAAGAGCCCTACATGCTTACTGTTCTAAAACAACATTTCTGGCCAAAGGGCCACATTGGGTTAAGAATATTGACGGGCCAGATGTCACAGGTAACTTTCTTGTGTCAATGAGAAATAAAAAAGGCTGACATAACTTGCTGGCCATTTCATTCCTGCACATTGTAATGGAATGTATTCAGATGAAGACAGTAACCTCAATATTTGAAGAGGTCTTTTCCAAAGCGCTATATCCACCATTTTTGACTTGAATTTTAATATTGGAATTGACTGATAAGAACTCCTATCATCTATGTGTGAATTCTGGCCATTCAAATGTTTTGAACACATACTTTTTACAGGGTTCCTACACCTTTTTCATGAACAAATTCAAGCACTTTTCAAGCACCTTCAAGCACCAAATGTTCAGTTTTCCAGCACCTTTAATAGATCGCGGGAAGGGGTTGTGGGGATCCTCCCCAGAACATTTTGTGTTTTTAAGATGCAATTTCCTGCATTCTAATAAATTTTAGGGTGTCGAATGGCAAATCTCATCTGACATCTCACTTCCTCAGATTTTTGATGTACCTGAACAATTTATTGCTATAATTTGGCTTACTGAGTTTGACTTTACACAAATTTCAAGCAATTTCAAGCACCTCACCCAAAATTCAAACATTTTCACAACCTTGAAAACACTTAATTGAAATTCAAGCATTTTCAAGGAATTCAAGCACCAGTGGGAACCCTGTTTTTAAACCTCCATAAAATGCATTTTGCAATGCAATTCAATGGAATTCCTAATACAAAAATGTCAATTTCCCAACATTCTATAAAATGGATATATCTCATTTTGGAAAAGAGCTCTTCATTTAGATGAAGACAGTAACCTCTGTGCGTGAATAATATCAAACCTGGAAAGTCTACTGTATTGGGTAGCAATTTGAAGAATGTTGTATTTAAGAGCTGTCTTTCTTGTGAGGGACCTGCAGGGCCAGGTGAAATGGTTCAGCAGGCCGCATGTGTGGACCCTGGGCTCATGAATGCCCTCCCCTGTTCTAAAAGGAGACGTGTCGGTTGTTAGGTTAGGTACTCACACTGGTGGTCTGACGTTTGCCGCTCTTCCCTTAATGTAGTTTCCGCCCCCTCTGTCCTTCCGACTGGCTTCATCTAACTTCTGCTGACCAAGCCATGACATCTGCATCTGAGGGCTTAAAAAAAAAAAGGGAACAGAAACAAAATAAAACCCAAAATGTCAACCACACATCAAGAATACGGCATCATTTTCACAGGTGAAAAGTACACCAATGCCACTCTTGCCCAACACAGCACAGCTGCATCAACGGGTTTCAAAAAGAGCAGCTTCTACACTTCAGATAAAGGTCAATGACGTTTTAGTCGTAGTGCACGCCAGGGTGGTGCAACCACAACTAACGCCACCATTGTGTGGTTTAAATTATTTTTTGTTTGTTTTCAGTGGATTATCTATGAAGCATATTCATTGCATTACATTAATTACAAGTTAATTTAAGCCTAGCTCAAACTACACGAGCGATTATGTGTCCGATTTTGACGTCGGGGTGCACCGCACACTAGAAGAGAATCGCAACCGTCAATCTTATCGCTGCTCGCAACCACCGAGACAATGCCCGACGTTCTATTTCCAGTCGCAAACATCAAACAGTGTTTGATTTCTACGACTTGCGATCGGCGACTCTTTGAGCTGCTAAAGTTCTATTTTAGAACGTCGCACACGACGAGGAAATCTTCCCCGACAATCGTTTGCGATGGTCCTGGGGGGTAACGTTCCAGCGATTGTCGTAAGGGGGGTTTTCAGGTGAGAATCGGGCCGATAGTCGCGTAGTTTGAGCCAGGCTTTATGGACATTTGCTGTAGTTGTACCACCTCACCTCTTAGCCCAAAAAAGACCGTCATTGACCCAGAAAACAAGCCTCAACTGCACACCAGGAATAATGACGTTATTTTGAAGACTATGGTGCAACTGGAGCCAACATCTTTTAAGTCAGTCTCTTTAGCATCCTTTCCTTTCCTAATGTGTCAAGTTTTGAGTGCAAACATACTTCTACATGTAGTCAGGCTTTGAGCCGGCTTCTGACGAATCAGTTGGTCAGGTTGTCATAGTCATATTAGCAGCATTCAGAAGCAGCATGTGGTGTGTTGTACAGTGTATATTGCAAGGTCCAAGCAGATTCTGTGAGGTAGTGCAGGTAAGGTGTGAGGTTTGAGTGGCGACATACTTGTGCATGTAGTCCGGTTCTGAGCCGGCCTCTGACGAGTCCTGCTCGGGGGGTATGTGGTCGGCTGCCTGGCGCGGGTTCTCCCTCAGCACTGTGGACGTGAGCTGCGGCGTCTGCAGCGCCCCCGGTGTTGGTAGTGTGTCATTGCGCATTATGGATGACGACCAAGAGCTGTCAACACTCTCCTCTGAAAGAACACATTATGGAAAGCAGTGAGTTAAGGATCATCTATGGCACTTGTCAAGGATGACAACGTAAATATCAACATTACATGCATTTCAATCCAAGAAAAATAGAGCATTTCCCCTAAATTGGACATCAATAATAGTGAGGCCCAAAATAAACAAAAAATAATCTTAAACATAAAAAAACAAACAGCCAAGAAGTGATTCCTGAGTGTTTCCTCACCGTCTATTCGCCTCTTCTGGAGTGGGGTTCGGCCCTTCTTGCTGCGTATGGAGCTGGCCTTACTGCTCGAGAATCAAGATTTAAGATTAGCTTTATTCGTACCAAGGGAAATTTGTCTTAGACATACACATAACACACAACACATGACATGACAAAAAACAAAAACAAAAAACAACAACAAAAAAAGGCATAAATTGGCATGTTAGAGCTGCATCACGTGTAGGCTACCTGCTGCTGTTGGCGCTGGTGACGGACATGCGGTCGTCGTCTCCTCCCGTCAGCAGTGAGTTTCGGTAGGCGATGAGGGGCAGCCACACATCCTCACGACGCTCCATCATGTGCTCCGTCAGGAACTTCTCCAGGTACGAGTGCCTGAACACGGCACAGACATGGGGTAATGTGTTAGTTAGGGAGGTGGTATTGAGATCAGAGGGTTGCAGGTTCAAATCCCATCCTTAGCCCTCCACCCTACACCTCCATTCATGGCTTAACCCGTTAAGACACAGCATTATACATTTGCTGTTACCAGAATGGCAATGACCAAGTCGTAATGGATTACTAAAGGCCCCGTGTTATGTCATAGTATTGTAGTACTATGGTAGTTAACTTTTCAGTGAGTATTAAAGCGTGCCTCTGGGGCAGGGGTCAGGAACCTTTTTGGTTGAGAGAGCCATAAACGCCAATTTTTTTCAAAGACATTTTCATGAGAGCCATACAATTAAAAAAAAAAAAAAACACTGAAAAAAGCATGTATTTTTAGAGTGTACTGTGAAGTTATTGCTTTTATTGATAACAGGTAAGTATAGGGTTGCCAACTGTCAACTTCATTATGGCAAGGGTTTGGAAGAATTTTGTATTTCTTAGATGTAATTTCCTGCATTTTAGCACTTTTTAACCTCCCTTGTCCCGTTTCAACTCAATGTGGAACCCTTACTTTTATTTATAAATACAGGACGATTCCATATTTCAAGGGATGGTTGGCAACCCTTGATAAGTAAGAGCCATATATAGTTCCCAAAAGAGCCACATATGGCTCTAGAGCCATAGGTTCCTGACCCCTGCTCTGGGGGTACAGCCTGCATTAAGGGGTTAAGTGCCCTTGAACAAGGCACCTAACCCCACATAGCTACAGGGACTGTAATCAATACCCTGTAAATAACCAAGTCGCTTTGGATAAAAGCGCCAGCTAAGTGTAGGGGTGGGCGATATGGCAAAAATGCCATATCACGATTATTTAACATAAATCTTGATTTGAATGCATATAGTTGCTTAATTCGGCTTTGAAAATGTCATGTAAACACTTCATAATTTAGAATTAAATGAAAGTGCAATGTCTCAACGGAACCATTTAATTCAGAATTTTTAATTGGGAGTTAAAAACATGATGTAAATGTGGCCACTGTATACAGAGATTCTAGGAGTATTATTATCATTATTATTATTATTTTATTATTAATATTTTATTATTATTTATTATTGTTCATTATTATTATTTTATCCAGTCTCTCTGCTGTATACTTACACAGTCCTCTTGTCCTGTCGCAGTAGCTTGGAGGAGAACTCACAGAGCACCTCCAGGAAGGCAAGGTTGAGAGGCGGAAACTCGGGCCCTTTGGGATGTGGAAGCTTGAAGGCAAACTCAATGCCGTCTCTGCACAAATACAAACCAAAGAACAAAATCAGTCTTGCAGGGTTCCCACTTGTTTCAAGGAGGACATTTCCAGGAGGTATTTGAAATAATGAATGACGCCGTTTGTCAGAAGCAGCTATACACTTCGGCCTCCTGTCCTGATGCATCTGAAGAGACACTAGGCAAGTTGATGAACAAAATCAGTCATGAGGGATGCTATTGACTACCGCAATAAAATGCCCAGCCTAGCGAAAATATTCTTAAATCCAAAATGGGGTCGCAGCAGAAAAAGGTTGAGAACTGCTGGGGTAGGGTGTGTGGATGATCTTATTTGTACAGCATAGGGGTAGGTAGGGTGTGTGGAGGATCTTACTTGTACTCATTAGGGGTATGGGTAGGGTAGGGTATGTGTGTGTGTGTGTGGAGGATCTTACTTGTGTAGTGTGGCCACTGCCTCTCTGGTTTTGATCTGGTCCAGGCCGAAGGTGAGGGCAAATCTCCGGGCCAGCTCCTTGATGCCGCTGACATGGGACGAGGTGCGGTCCAGATTAGGGCCCTGGTCTTGAACCAGATCGTGGAAGAGCTGAGGGGAGCAGGACAAGTTAGAGAATGTATATGAATGTCTGCTCTTATTGGGGAATGGCTGTCATAATTATGCTAAAGCAAATACATGCTGTATGAAATGTTTTGTTTTGTCTTAACAGTGTTTGTGTTAGGGACTACAGATGAAAAGAAGATATTTTTCCATTTGCATATTTAACCCATTGATGCCTAAAGCACCCGCAAAAAAAGGCTGCTGAATGCCTGAGCCCTTAAAATAAATTAAAAAAAAAAAAAAAATGCCCTCAGCCCATAAAAAACGAAATTTCTCAGCCTCTGAAACACATAAAAACATGCAATAAGCTGCTTTTAAACGCTAAGACTCTCATCTTGCATTAGAATGTGTTCATTCAGTTCTAACATACCAAGATTTAAAAAAAAAAAAAACCTGTATCTTATCTCGTGAGCCTGAATGTTGCGTCATGCAGCTCCAGGCGCAACGCAACATCCAGCATCAATGGGTTAAATGAGGTGTTTTCCCACATAACAATATTCTTCAACACCTAAGTCCCCATCAAATACTCAATTTCCATTTCCAAATTACTACTCAAGAACAAACAAAAAAAAAATGTCAAAGCGCAAGAATGTTTTTCAAGTTTACTATAGGAGATCCATTCAGTTTGATCGAGAGCTGAAACACACATCACTTTGGTTACTACCTGCTGCAAGCTGAGAATAAGCGTCTTCGCACACTGAATCTTGTCCATCTGTCGAGTCTTGCTTAACGTTTCCTTGATGATGTCGCCATAGTCGTTATAATACTGTGGGAGAGGAGAGAATGGTAAAATGCCTTCGTCACATCTCTGAAGAAATCAAAGGCACAAGTCAAAGAATTTCGAGGTTCAAACTCACCTCAGTTGAAAAAAAATAAAATAATAAAGCATTACCTTCATATAGTGTTTGAATATGTCGGCTGCGGTACACATGTCTACGATGTCGTAGATGATGAGTTTGCTGAAGGCAGCCAGCAGGTTCCTCCTCTTGTGCAGGGCCTCGATCTTGTTGGCCTCATCCTCTTCATCGCCCTCTAGAGGTCACACAGAAAACACACCCGCTCAGATCATCGCCAGACACCCATTCTACCTTTACCATTTGCTATTTTGTCACGACACGGTACGGTACCAATTGTCCTC
This sequence comes from Engraulis encrasicolus, assembly GCF_034702125.1. Lineage (NCBI taxonomy): Eukaryota > Metazoa > Chordata > Actinopteri > Clupeiformes > Engraulidae > Engraulis > Engraulis encrasicolus. The sequence goes on along the minus strand of NC_085865.1, from coordinate 14,474,026 downwards.
AAGGAATACACCATGCTCTGGTGTTGCTGGAGCGATATGCTACTCATACAGTATGTAGGCCTTAGGGCCTCCGGCCACTGGTTCCGTCAATTTCGGCTACCCCCGCACACTGCCGCAGACATGCTATATCAAACAATGAATGGTCAATTTAATCACGGCAGAGCAACAAGGGCCGCCTCTGACAAAAATAGAGCCCTCCCGTAACCGGCAGCCGACATCTGTCTGGGTGTGCAGGGTGGTATTGAAAACAGTGGAATCACACGTTGACAGAGCAGAGCACTGTGTTTGCCCGATTCTCCATATAGTGTGGAGGCCTTACCAGAGATTCTTTAAGTATATAGAGATATGCCAATGTAATAGGTTGCTATGGGCACCTAACATGACCAGGTTCTGGTCTGCCTAAAGGGAAGTGTCATAATACTCCTAGCATTGAATAGAACAGTCCTTAGGTCTGCCTAAAGGGGGATTTCCCCCCCTCCCCCTTGCAATAATAGAACCCGGAAACAATGGGTCAATGGAACCTCTCTCTCTCTACTCTCTCTGGCCTTACCCATGCTCTGATTCTCGTCGTCCTGGTCGATGAAGACGTGGTCGAGGACAAAGGTGAGCAGTTCGTTCTGCAAGTTGCTGTCTGGGTTGAAGACCAGCGGCAGCAGAGCGTCGCGGCCGCCCGTCGTCAGCTGGTGACTGAAGATCATCAGCAGGTCACACAGGAGCATGAACGCCTGAAGACAGAAGGCAGGAGGGAAGGAAGAGAGTTAAAATGGTAGCACAGTATGTATTTTCTTTCACATTTAGCAGCCCTTTTTTAACAGACTTTGTGCTTTACTAAAAGTGGTTGAGATTGAAATTTAGTCACTTGCAGCTGATTGGACCACTGACTGTAAAAGCACTAGGGTTAGTTAGTCTAATGCATTGAAAATAAAAAAATAAATAACTAAGAAAGATAACCGAGTGGCACCAGAATTTCTTCCCTTTTATTCATGTCTGGTCCTACACTGGTTGCACCGGATTGTCACTAGAAGTGCGGAGTAGTAGGAGTAGTATGCAATTTCCTTGTTCTACTGAACATCAAGTATTGCAGGTTTCTGTGAAAAGGGCTCACCTGCTCCTTGACGGGCGTATTCACATTAGAGAGGCACTGTTGGCACACGGCCAGGAAAGACTTCACCACTCGCCGCAAGACCAGCAGCTCATCCTGTAGACAAGAGGGAAGATGAGAGAAGACAGACAGTTGACAGGGTAGAATAAATAAATAAACAATAAACTACGCCACCCAAAAAAGTGACTTATGTGTCATCATCATTAGACAGAGAAGTAGCAAAAGGCAAGGTAATGTACTGTTGAGTACATGCTGAGAAGGACACAGCTGAGAGGGGTGGTGCTTAGTTGCCACTTGGGGGACACACATAAGAACATATTATGTTTTAACACTAAGGGGGGTGTTGGCAGGCTTATAATTATGCCAAGGGTAGGGCTGGGTAAAATAATCTATATAATCGATCAATATCATTTAAAATTCACATAATCGATTCACAGGGCACAAAATCGTTTTTTTTTGTAGTTCATTTTCTTTTTGTTATTTTTGTTTAATTTATGGAAAATACCCAGTAGGTATTAGTCAATTAGGCCTAGACCTACTTATTACAAATTAGCAATCTGTTAACACGGTCAAGCCACAGCCCTGTGACATTTTTATATAAAAATAGGCAACAGCATCTTTTGGGGGAAATCCTTGCACCAAGAAGGGAACGGATTGAATCGATTCGGAATGAATAAAATCGAATCGATACAGGAACAGGGCTGCGATACCCAGCCTTAGTCAAGGGGCCGTTGGCAGGTGAATGATGAGGTCCAGGAGTCATTTGTTCAAAAAAGGTTGAGAGCCACTGGCTTACGTACCTTAGTAGGCGCTCCCTCTGTGGCCTTCACCAGCTGCCACAGGATGGAGTAATGACAACACTGAAGAGCCTGGGTGGCGATCTGATGGCACAAGACAACAGGACGATGAGTACTTGGGGGGAGCTTGTAAACATACTAGCCCAACTAGTGTTGCATTGTACGTTCATCGTACGCAGGAATTCACTCAGCTCCTGGGAGCAGCCCATTTTCCATAAAGGTTTGTAAAAAAAACATTCTGCATGCCTAAGTACTCGATTTTACACACCGTTGGCTAGGCCAATTGATTAGGACACCCAGATTCTGATCATCTGGATAGGTGAGTAAATACTTTTGGTTATATACGTAGTGCATGAACCAAAACAAAGATCAATGTTAGAGCACTTCCTCACCTGTTCAGGCATGGAGCCTTGCTCAATCCCCATCCTCAGCAGTCGGTAGCAGTTGTCAAACAGGTCCCATCGAGTCAGGTCATGGGCACTATAAAGGAAATCCAGAAAGTCAAAGAATGCGCGCACATCAGTGGCACAGGTGCTGGACCAAACGTAAGATAACTGAAAAGAAAATAAAGGTCCGCAACACTGTTAAATGCTCCCAAATATTCAATTGCACGACGTTTCGGACTAACCGTCCTTCATCAGAGCGCAACACAGAACAGCCTTTACACCTGTTCTGTGTTGCACTGTGATGAAGGACGGTTAGTCCGAAACGTTGTGCCATTAAATATTTGGGAGCATTTAACAGCGTTGCGGACCACTATAAAGGAAACCAATGAAAAAGTGGACTTATGGATTCAGCCAATTGTTGACGGGGTTCGGTTTCAGCAAAACCCTTGACCGTTCCTACCGTGCAAGTATTAGATTCCTCGTGTACCCTCACTGAGCAATTCATGTTAACGAGCCTTTCAGTAGCAAGGAGTTCAGTTCAAACAAAGACTTAAATTTCAATTTAGGAGATTGAGGTCATACTTGTGGAACGCTGTGAGCCTCTTCAGACTGGACAGGACATTGTAGATATCGTCGTCATCTGCCTCATCGCCCTAGCAACAAAACAACACGAACAACACTCGCTTAGCACAAACAGAAAAGGAAAAGCTTCATTTGAAGATTACACACTGGTCCATAAGAGGCAACACAAAACACATGACCTAGTACTAGGGGTGGGCGGTATGGACGGTATACTATCGTAAAAGGTATTTTTTCCATCAAGGTATGGATTTTGGCCATACCGTTCTACCGTGATATAGCGCATTGCATCCTGCAGATGGCAGTATAGACAGCGTTTTGAACATCCACCCGACTGACTGCTCAACTCAAGTTGTAGCAATGTGGTTGTAGAGAAACAGCACAATCATTTCCTTTGAATAAGCTTCAAGTGTAAAATGTATGGTTAGTGTAGTGAACTATTGTTTGAAATGGTATGTGATGGCAACACATTTCGATTCTGGACTCCACAATTTACTGGGCACGAAATGCAAGCTAACTAGCCAACAGCCCAAGTCATTCATGTCTATGCTGGTGTCTGACAAAATGTGCTTATTTGTGCTAACATTGGTTGCCTTACATTTAACACATTGCGCCAGCCATAACAGCTGTATGTTACTGTTTCCAGTTGAGATAATACCATTCATGATATCTGACTGGGTGTTAGTAACTAAAATGACTGTTCACTGTTTAAAATGTGGCATTAGCGATTTCGCTAACGTTAGCACGCTAACCGCTGGTGCAGTGAAAGCTGCCATTGCCATTCAAATGCATTAGTTCTGCAATGCATTGCTAACTGCCTTATGTGAAAGTTCGTTTTTCTAAACTTTAACAATGACAGCTTAAACCATTATGCTTGGCATAATCACAGATGCAAGCACACATTTCAAAATTACCATAAACAAATAAATAGAAAAAAAGGTGCAATGAAAGATGTAGTTGATACAATCCACGTTCAGTTCTATTTACTCTCAATGTGTTCAGTTTGACACCCCTCCCTTTTCCCCTTCTCCACCGTAGTTTAACCCCTTCGATACTTGGTGAAATTGACAGTGTTCTATTGGGTAGCATTGCATTGCATTGCAAAATGCATTTTACATAGGCTAGTTTTTGCTTGTTTTTAAAAAATGTAATGGCAAGAATTCAGACATAGGCTATATGAAAGGACATTGTGTCATTTCCAAAAATCAAATGCAAAGGTTAAAAAAAATGTGGGTTTTTTTTTGGTCATTTTGCAACGCTTCAATTTTAAACAAATGTACAATACCGTGATATATACCGTGATATATACCGTGACTAAAATTATACCGAGGTATACATTTTTGGCCATATCGCCCACCCCTACCTAGTACTATCACATTTTTATGGTGATTTAAACAATGATTTTTGTGGTTGTTAGTCATCACCGAGTCAATTTGCTTGAGATTCTCCATTTATTTTGAGAGGGTCTGGTCTAATTAACTCAAAGGCATAGCCAATGCAAGTGTGTTAGTATAGCTCAGTGATTTTCAACCTATGGGCCGGGGCCCACTGGTGGGCTCTGAAGGTAATCCAAGTGGGCCTTGAAATCATTTTCTACAAATTATAATCATATTTTGGTGTGTGTTGCTATTGATTTATTTGGGTTTTATTCTTTATTGGGTCAGAAGTGGGCCCTGAACATTTGTGACAATTTCAAGTGGGCCCCACATTGGAAAAAGTTGGGAACCCCTGGAATAGCTCATTTCATACACATATGCAGTTCAATGTGCTTTACACAAAAAAACAAGGACCGGTGGTGGAACAATTCCACACAGGGCCTCAGGGCAAAACACTGACCCCCATACGGCCTGCAAAGGTCATAACAGGTCCCCCACCACCAATACAGGAGGGCCCTGGGGCAAATGCCCTGCTTGCCCCCGCCTATAGCAGCTCTACCCCTGGTTAGAACTCCCAATAAGAATGGCTCTCCTCTCCTTTTTACCTCCTGCAGTAAGTCCTCCACAGAGTGGCCGAAGCGGTCCACCAGCTCGTCGACCAGCTGGCTGCGGGCGATGTCGACGCGGTTCATGATGGTGTGGTCCTCGCTGCACAGGATGCTGTAGGTGCGGCTGCAGGCCTCCAGCACCTCCGGCTCCGTGTGCTTCTCCACCACGAAGCGCATCTGCTTCAGCAACGCGTCCAAGTGCTGTCAGGACAAAAGCCAGTTCCAGGTCAACTTTTGTCAGTTTCTTCAAATGCACAGGTCATACAAGGACCACAGGACATTGTGGAAAAAATATCCAAAAAAGTAAATTTCAAAAATGTTTGTCCAGTAGGGCAAAAGGGGCAGGTGCTTTAGCACCACCACATACCTAGCTGTGCACATTTATGACCAGAAGTATCATACATGGTTTCAACTCTGTAATGTCACAATACTAGTGTGGTAATTACATCTCTAAGAGTACTTCTATTTCTTTATAAAACTACTAGTTTATACAACTACTACTGTTTACAAACAATAGCTCAATGCTAAATTGAAAGTTTTGAGAGGTGGCAATCTCAATGTAAACATATATTTTGACTTAAATAAGTACAACATCAGATCCTGTAAACTAAAAGTTAATTAGAGGATTTTGTAGACCAAAGTAGAGTGGGAGTAGATAAAACATGACTACATTGTAACCGTGGTAAATGTGCACAGAGCAAGAGTTTTCTTTTCTCGCATCAGCCAAGATTTCCTGCACAGTTTAGCTCTGATGTACCGTCTTGGCAAGCATTCTTCACATCTGAAAGGATGGAAGCGTGTATTTGAAGAGCTTCGGTGCAAAATGTCATGTCCAGTTTGGAACATTTTGAGAAATTTTTGTATTGGGGATAGCGTTGCAAAATGTATTTCATATAGGTTTTAAAAGTATGTTCTCAAAATATTTGAATGGCAAGAATTCACACACAGATGACATGACATACAAACAGTCACTTCCAATAACAAAATGCAAAACTAAAAAATGGTATTGAGGTCATTTTGCAAGGGAACGCTTCATTTCAATCAGGGTTCCCACTCTAATCCTACTCTAAAATTCCATGATTTTCCATGACTTTCCAGACCCAAAACACAGAATTTCCATGACCAGTTCCGTAAAAAAATGACGTTTAAAAGTGTGAAAACTAAACATTATCTTCACCGACATCGAGCCATCGCCAGACTTCAGTCGCCTCGTTGCATTATAGAATGATGCACATTACAGCGTGAAACCAAACCGTCTCTAGTGAGGCGTTGTAGTATAACCAGTAAGATATACCAAACAAAAAAGTGTATGCTTTTACACAACTGTAAAGAAAATTCCATGATATTCCATGACCGTGCATGCAAAATGGTAAAATTCCATGATTTTCCATGACTGGAAAAACTTTTATGAAATTCCATGATATTCCAGAAATTCCATGACCCGTGGGAACCCTGTCTCAAGGTATACATCCAAACAGACCTTCTCCATCCTGCCAGCACTGTACACATCCAGGTCAAAGAACTGTGGGATCTGCAGAAGGTTGGCCACTTTCTCCGAATCCATCTGGTACTGGAGAAATTAATAAAGCATATTTTATAGTCATTTTCAATCACCGCTGCTGGTATGTATGTGTGTGTGTGTGTGTGTGTGTGTGTGTGTGTGTGTGTGTCTCTGTGTGTGTGGTTATCAGGCTTATTTCACCAAATATTGATTTCTGAACTCTTCCTAAGTTAAAACATTATTATTTTGTTTTCTTTGCCTTTTTCATGTCTGAAAACATTACATAATAATGTTATAATAATAATGTTGTTCATCATACTCTTTAAGAATCTTGGAATTTTAGGAGGTGTTCAGATTCTAGATTTCTGAGCCTTTGTTACCTTGGAGAGCAGCATGGGGAGTGCCATGATGAAGTGCTCCGTCAGCTTATTCTTGTCGTCAATCTGAGTCTTCCTCTCTTTGGTGGTGAGGACCTGAGTAGCACATATGAAAGTACAGTACGTGAGGCATACAGCAGGATACCAACTATGGAATACTGTGAATTTTCAAAAACACAGCAAAACATCAAGTCAATAACAGCTAATAACAAAGACCTTGTGTCGAAACGTGTTTGGCAGTCTATTTGCCTTTTTACTATTCAAAAATAAGAAAACGGAGTGCCACAGTTTCCTGCTCTTCATTTTTTCGATGTTAATAACAAAGTACTTTTCTAATAATGGCATAAGAGCATCAATGGGCTTGGAGAGTGAGTGAGTGAGTGAGTGAGTGAGTGAGTGAGTGAGTGAGTGAGTGAGTGAGTGAGTGAGTGAGTGAGTGAGTGAGTGAGTGAGTGAGTGAGTGAGTGAGTGAGTGAGTGAGTGAGTGAGTGAGTGAGTGAGTGAGTGAGTGAGTGAGTGAGTGAGTGAGTGAGAGAGAGAGAGAGAGAGAGAGAGAGAGAGAGAGAGCATACCCTCTTCCCTGTGCCTCTGCCCACTGGTGGATGGGCCTCGGCTGCCTGGCGTATGGTGCACACCATCAGCTCTATCAGGGCTCCCTCATGCCGCTCTCCCAACACTACAAAGAAATACCACAATGACAACATGTATTTATATAGCACAATATCACAACTATACAGTTGACTCAAAGTGCTTTCAAACACACACACACATATGTATTCCCACATTCACACACCAGCTCTGGAGGCTGCCATACAGCGTCAGTTGTACAGGGTTCAAAGTAAGTTAGGAACTAATGGTTCCGAGAAATGCACCCCAGATCAATATGAATATCAATGGCGTATTTGCCATTGAGGAAAGGGAGGAAGATCCTCCCTCGAAATAATAAAGCCAGATCTTCCAGCATAAATTACAGAAACAAAATATATTTATTATATCTTTGTTATACAATTGTTAGTATTTTATAGCTATTTTGCGATAAAAACATATACTTTAGCGCTTCTAATTCACATAATAGACCTTGGAGGAGCGTCCTCCCTTCCATCCTCATTGACTTCCATTATAAATGGTGAAACCCCGGTCGTAGCGCGGGCTTTACTTTTTAACATTGAAGTGAATGGAGCTTAGGGAGGACTGTCCTCCCTTTAGGCGGGTCTAGAGCCATGGAAGTAATCTGCCTATCAGCGAAGCTGAATTTATCAAAAGCCAATCAGAATATGACGAGTTGGGTTGACAGACGACAAGCAAGGACTCGGTCGTCATGACAACGATATACAAATCAACGGTGTGAGAAGAATGCGGCAGCAGACAGTGGAAAGTGTGGAGTAACTTAATTGGCGAATGTTTTATGAACCCTTAATAAATACAAAGGAAAGATCAACTGTTTTCATGTTGTGAATCGCGCAATATCACTCCCTGGATTTAGATTGAAAACCGAATGGAAAGGTCAGTGTGTTCATATCAGTCACTCACGTCGCTCGATCATTACACAATGCAAGCGAAGCAAGGATGCAAGTCGCATTCAGGATTCAAATGGTCGGACCATCACCAATGTTTTTAAAAGGTAGTCTTGTTTCAGCATGTCCTACGTGCACAGTCTCAATGCTTGTCTTTGTGTTTCTCCTTCGTGCTTTCCCCTCAAAAGAGGGTTATTTACAAATGGGAATAATAATGCTTTTGGCTGTACATGAAGGCACTGACCCTAGACTGGCGTTCTTTTCTCCCTCCTCAAGACGAGAAACATGACAGCACGAAGCTTTAACCTCTTCATAAAACATCTCTGGCTAAACTTCCAACATGTAGCCTACATCATGTTAGGTAGTTTAATTTGGGTGGAATTAGGAATACTAGGCACGGATTTACAAAGTAATCAACGACATATTTTTTTTATTCGGAACCTAGTGAAATAGCCCATGATCAGACGCACGCCGTTCCATAGACAGCGCTCGCCAGCTCCTCCTTCCACAGCTGTCGCTCTCAACCCAGGTACCGTCAAAAGCAAAACGGATAGACGACCACAACGTCGTAGGCCATGTACCATGTTATGGATCATAAATAAGATTTTAAAAATAAGATAATGGAAGGGGTTTAAAATGTTTAAAAATCTGTAAGAATATGTTGGAAGGAGTTGAGTTTAAAACCCTTAGGCCCAGGCAATACAAGTCACTCAATGTAAGCATTGCTAGTATCTTCAGAATTGTCCATTTGTGTCTATGGAAGTATGGTTAAAAAAACACAACTGACAGGGTGAAATGCCATGCTGCCTTTGGTCAAAGTTAGATATACTATAGAGAGATAAACTTTCTACTTTCTATAATATTTTTCTTCACTCTTCTCTTTCTTTCCCTTCAAACACTTTGGGCAGTTATGTATGATAATATATTATACAAAGTTTGTTGCAATTATTTTATAGATGTCACAAGTCAGCTTTCCAGACAACAAAATGCCATATCAGTTAAGTTACCTAGTAGGCCTATTACTAACCCCATTTACCCGCATCTATCCGACTGACCACCTCCTTGTCCTCCCTAATTTTTATGACCAAAAGACTCCACTGATGAATATTATATACAATATATATACAATATTATATACAATATTTCACGTACCCTCCTCTCCCTGCACAGGGTCCTCCAGCAGCAGTTCGGTCATGCACTCCCAGTCCTTCAGCAGCTCCTGCGAGCTCTCCCACAGGCTGTCCACCAGGTAGGCCGCATGCTCGTGCAGCTGCACAGGAAACAAAACAGAGTTGGTAACGCATATTCAAGCTCAACAAAATACCTTATGACATTGAAAGGCTTAAAATAAACCTTTCCAGTTTTCATCCAGTTAAGTAGACATTTGTACGTAAATCACTGGGATATTGCCAGAGATTCTTTAAGTATATAGAGATATGCCAATGTAATAGGCTGCTATGGGCACCTAACATGACCAGTCCTAGCATTGAATAGAACAGTCCTTAGGTCTGCCTGGGTCTGCCTAAAGGGGGATTTCCCCCCACTCCCCCTTGCAATAATAGAACCCGGAAACAATGGGCCAATGGAACCTCTCTCTCTCTCTCTCTCTCTCTCTCGTTTGCTAAATTAAGCCCTGTACATCATGCTCATGCAGCTACAGAGGAAACACAACATGACATGTTGGTAACAGACATTCAAGATCACCAATATACTATCATTAATCAGACATTTGCTTTTGTTCTTCCATGTGTCATTTCAGCTTAACAGAAATGTCGGTAAGTATGGTAGACATTGGGAGACATTGTGGAAGACATTATGGGAGATATGGAAGACATTGTTTCAGCAAAAAAAAAAGTATGATACATACTGTAAGGCTTTTAAAAAAATGACTTTTCCATCTTTCATCAAGTTAAGTAGAAATTCCTAAGGAAATGCTAAATGAAACCCTGTACATGATTTTAGTTCAACCACCCTACATAGTTTGAAGGCTCCTCACCTCGCTCTCCAGGAAAAAGAGCACGAGCATGCGGATGAGGTTCCCGTTAGCGCTGTTGCGGCCTCTGCGCTTGGCCAGGGCCTCCTCGGCCTGGGGGTCGTGTCTACTGAACAACCTGCACACACGAATACAGCACACTTTACAAAACAGGAGCAAAGATCTCAAAAAAGATCAAAAGAAACAAAATAGTCTTCTACAAAATACTCAATCAAGTTTTGACATTAGTGGCACAGTAATTCCAAAGGAACTATGAAATTACTGTGCTGTTAATACATAGTCTAAACTCTAGAAAACAACAGTGTGCTGAATCATCCTTGACTGGAAGCATATCAGAAGAAATGCACTCTGAGACAGTCAAACAATGTTTCTCCTTAACTACAGTTGACTGTCTCAGGGTTCGCTTGTAATCTGCTCCCAAGCTGTCTTACTGTCCTCCCTTGTACTTGTGGCCTCATGTCGTGATGACGTTACAAGATAGAAATTTAATTCAAGTTGTTGTGCCTAGGATGGCAGCGGGTACACTTTATTGTTTTCTTTACGGAGCCGAGGCATCAGCAAGTCCAGGACGGGAATTTGGATTGTATGATGAAATGTCCCCTGTGGATCACTCACTTCCTGTGCAAGAACTCCCCTGCAGCCACCGCCACCGGCCGATGTGCTGAGTACACCAGGTGGTAGACGTTCTCACAGTCCTCGTTGGACAGGGCATCCTCACTCCCCCTGGGACACAGCAAGGCGCCACACAAGGGATTAGGCACATATAGACGAAATAGGTTTCATACATTTCAATAATTCCAATTCCAATAATTCCAACTGGCCAAATGGCTGGTCAAAATTCAGTTTGGCCAGTAGAAAAGAAAAAAAAACGTTACTAACCAATGTGACCCATTAGTCAGTGTGTGATTAAAGGGGTATGCCACTATTTTGGGGCTTATTACATTTAAAATCGTTGGCTGGGGTTTATAAAGGTGGTAAAGTGTCTTATTTTTCATGTTAACCGTTGTCTTGCTTTAAGACAAGTTAAAAGAGGGAATATGTCGCTAAGCTAGTGAAAGTCAATGTATCCGTGTAGCATTGTAGCATGCTACATGGATACATTGACTTTCACTAGCTTAGCGACATATTCCCTCTTTTAACTTGTCTTAAAGCAAGACAACGCTTAACATGAAAAATAAGACACTTTACCACCTTTATAAACCTCAGCCAACGATTTTAACTGTAATAAGCCCCAAAATAGTGGCATACCCCTTTAACATTTACTGGCCATTTAGGCTGGTGATGAAAAAAGTTAACATATACATTATATTATGCCCACATATTCCAATAAAACCTTTTCCAAGTAATTTTCAGTAGGTTAAGAAATATAAGTACAAAATATTAAAAATTTATGTAAACACTGGACATGATCACTGACCTGTTTATTAAAAAAAAAAAAAAAAAAAAAGTACAACACAGCATTTAAAAGTTTAGTGATATGAAACGGAAGGAAAAACGACACTTACTGCAGTATAAGCGTGACTAATCTGATGGCTTCCACTGCCACGTCATACTCTTTGTCCAGAGTCATGGACACAATGCGATCCTGTAAGACAGTGACAAATGGGTTAAATATGACTCAGTATTCACTAGAGTGGCAAAAAGTACATTTTATGGGTTTGGTGTATGGTGTAATAATAATTGGAAACCATGTATAACTGGCTACAACTTTGATAGTTTATTTCTAATTAATTAAAGAAACCTAGAGACGTAAAGATGCATAGATATTAGATTTTAAAAGTAGTAGGCTACCAAGGCACTCCTCTTGTTTGTGGTTCAAATGCCTTTATCTTAATGGACATAACATAATGTATGATTTATTCTCCGATATCAATAAAATATACAAGGCTTACAGTGTGATGTGTGGCAGCTGTACCTTAAAGCGGTTGGTGAAGAGCTCCAGCTTTGGAAAGAGGTCCCGATTAGTGTAGAGGTTCTGCAGCGCCTTCAGACACTTCAGACGGACTTCTCCTTGCTAGACAGACAAGTGGATGAAACAACTGCTTATCACATCAAGGAGTCAGTACATGACAGTTGTTGACATGCTTAAAAACAAACAAAAAAACAAAAAACAAAACAAGGACCCCAATAATGACTACAACTATAATACTTGAGTTACTGGTGAGGTCGTGGTACAAGAAGTCATGGTGCATGGATACAAGAACATAATCGTGCCCCCCAGTAAAACGACAAGTACTCACTCTGTCATGAAGAGTCCATCCCACATACTTCAGATAGCTGTCATTCAGGAAGGCGTCGCTGTACATCTTCATCCACACACCGATCTCCTCAATGCAGATGGCTCGAATCTCCGCGATGGCATCCCTGGCAACAATAAGTGGTTGAAGTTAACAATGTGTGCCACTAAAATGAAATACATTGATTTAGCAGAAAACACTTTTTTGTGACTTCATAACAGAACACACCTGTAGCGGTGAACAAAGATACCCTTGAAGATGGAGTTCATCATGTTTTCAATTTCATCTTGATTTTCTTGGAGCTGCATGAGGAGATCAAACAAGGAGGAAGATGATTAGTTCTTGTTGTACAAAAAGGATACATGAGGAACCTTTAAAAGAATGTTTTACGTCTCAAATATGACTTAGATATGTATGTGTATATTGCATAAGTAAACAGCCAAAGTTGGATCAATGATACATTTGGTTAAACTTTCAGTTTTGTGGATGCTTTCCCCTTCAATGGCTCAACGCAAAAAATAATCTGAATATACATGTACTAAGGTCTATGGAGTTGATAACATGAACTTGCCCCTACATACTGCATGTCTCCTACATATGGGAAAATTACAGACATGAACATGTTAAAGGGACACTGTGTGAGATTTTTAGTCGTTTATTTCCAGAATTCATGCTGCCAACTCACTAATGTTACCTTTTTCATGAATACTTACCGCCATCATCAAATTCTAAGTATTCATTATGACTGGAAAAATTGCACTTTTCATACATGAAAAGGGGGATCTTCTCCATTGTCCGCCATTTTGAAGTTCTTAAAATAGCCATTTTTAGCTGCGAAAATGACTGTAATTGGACCATACTAGTTAATATGTGTTTATTACTTAGTAAACTTTCATGTAAAGATCAAATTTGGCAATAGGGAGCCTAGTTTCAATGAGCAGCATAGTTGCAGTACCTTTTTTGACCATTTCCTGCACAGTGTCCCTTTAAGTCAAAGATGCTTCACTAGGCAAGAGAAGAGCATACGTTTATTACAGCCAGTTAGCATTTTGCTTCTGTTTTACCAATTGTATCTCTGCATCTGTAACATTGACAGTGTGGATCTGTAACTACTGTTAAGTGTAATTTTTTATTGGTCTCAGTTTCACCTCTTTCCTCTTCTCCAGCAGGAGCTCCAGCTTTTCACTGGCGCGCTTGCCGGCCATCTTGTTTCGCTCGGCCTCGTATTGTCGCTGGGTGTTGTCCTGGTTAATACTCAGATTGAGGGCCACATTCACCAGGGCTGTCATCAGCTTCATGGCTGCAAAGACAACACAATACGTTTACACACATGCAATCTATGGACAGTCATGGGTAAGCGGTTAGGGCATCAGACTTGTAGCCCAATGGTTGCCGGTTCGACTCCCGACCCGCCGGATTGGTGGGAAGAGTAACCAGTGCTCTCCCTGACTGAGGTACCCTGATGCACTGCTCCCTTGGGACGGTGTTTGGGGCTGCCCCCTTGCACAGGTGAGGCATAAATGCAATTTTGTTGTGTGCACTGAGCACTATGTGCCGTTTAACAAACACATTGAGAGTTTCCCAGGTGGGCTTTCAGTTTTATCAATCTACTTGCTACATTATTACCGGTAATACTATTATACCTTGCATTTTAAGCACCTTGAAGAGAATCTTAAATCTCCTTGTGTGTAATGACAATTAAGGCTTTGTACTATAATAACACTTCATGCCATACTTTGGTTGTGAGTGGCCATGCTCTTTTCCTAGTTGTCTTTCCATCCATTAGCCTGTAGGTGGGGGTGTGGGTGTGTTGAAAGAAATTCCTCCCTCTGCCTCAAGCACTCTTTTTCATAAGTCCTTTACCATTGTGTAACTCCCTGGCTTGAGTGGCTTCATATTTCTTTGCTCAATGTCTTGTTTCAAAACTGAAGCATAGAAAAGTAGAAGTAGAAGTGAAGGAAAAGTGGAAAAAACTCTCCTGGATAAAGATGAATCACTGGTATTACAACTACGGTAACTATCATGTATTAGTGTTACTTATATAATAAATGTACTTGTACTTCTACTTCACAAACCTCTGGACAATCTGGACTCATTAGTTATAATACAATGCCACTTCTTCCAAGTGACCTTGTTTTACCTGTCCAATTTATCCAGGGAATCATTCAAACAGGCGATCACCTGATTGAATTGGACAGGTAAAAACAATGCCATTTGGAATATGAGGCACTGGATTGTAAAACTAATGAAAGAAGTTTACATCGTCGCTGTCTGCTAGTAGAGGAGCAGAGGTCTTGCGTGCTGCTTACCTGCCAGGGTGCTGGTGTGCCTGAAGGCTCGCACTTGTGAGTCGGAGAGGCCGGTGAGGAGCGAGATGACCGTGTCCATCATGTACTCGTCGTAGATGATGCTGTATTGGCACTGACGAATCAGCACGCCGATGAACTCACAGAAGTTGTAGCGAAACTTCTTCCACTGAGGCCCTGGCATGGTGAGCGGATAGTCTCCGCTGTCCTACAAGTAGAAGTTCTTTTATCAAAAACTTGGTGGCCCAAAGGGCCTACTGCAGGCAACTCTTGCATAGAGACATTGAGTAGTAGGCATAATTTAATTACAAAAAACCTTTATTTTAAACTGGGGTATTGTATCTAAAAACACCAACGAATTTCAACCAAACCGAGTCTTCATCAGGGCATGACACTCTTTATTGTCATTACCCAACACAATGCACATGGAAACCTTTTGAATTTCTTAGTTAATATTGCTAACAGATGCTGTTTAAAAATGAAACTGATTTGAACAAAGACAGTTTTACTCAGCCGTCAGCAACTTCTCACATTTTACAAGTTGCTAAAAAAAAGAATCATCACCTTAAACCCTGAATAACAAAGAAGCAAGTCAGCCATACCTCGTCAAATTCTTCAGTCATCTTCCTGATAATCTCAGAATTCTGCATGTTCCGGAACATCTCGATTCTCACCGTTCCTGTAAGACAGTCACATTAGCTTCTAATTTTCCACAGAAGAAAAGCCCCCCACAAATTCATATATTCTGCTCAAAACACAAATTACCTTTGCAGCCGGAGCACTGAATGAAGAAGTTGATGACATCCAACAGAGCCATATCCCTGTCCTGCTTGTAGGCCTCAATCCAGTCATCAACTACAGACTACACAAGGCAGAAAAAGCCATTAGCGTCCAATGATCCTGCTAAATGAAGGCTCCATTTGTTTATTGGTTAGATCCCCATTAGATGTGGCAATGCCACAGCACTTCTTCCTGAGGTTCACTATTCCAATAAAAATTCTCATCAAAGTTGTATCATTCAAAAAGTTGTGAAATCGAGGATAAGGAGTAGGTAGAACAAATCTCACCTGCATGGCACTCTTCCCCATCCTCACCACCTCAAACAGGGTAGTGGCATCACCCTCGCCGTTCTGCTGGGCCGGCACCCCATTGGCTCTCTTCCCACGAGGGGGACCCAATTGCCCGGTCTCCACTATAGGAGACTTCCGTGCCTTTTTATTGCTCGCCTGAAAAAAAAGAAAAAAAGGTATTGCACACCAAATTAGTCTTTTTAGCCACTTTTCCCCATACTCTGCTCCATGTTTTACATTTCAGCATCCTGTCATGTCAAATAAAGTCAAAGTCCTTAAAACATCCCTTCAATAAAACATGGGGGAGAGTGTGCAACATTTTCTTTATTTTCAATGCCTCAAAAGTAAGCCACTGGTATTCCAAGAAGCTGGTTGTAGCAAGTCAGGTGAAGTGAACCTGGAGATCGTGGCAAATCAAATCACTCAGAGAGCCCAGAATCCTCATATTCTGACACGGGCAGAGTTACTCCCTTCTAACAGGTTACTTAAAGGGACACTGTGCAGGAAATGGTCAAAAAAGGTACTGCAACTATACTGCTTATTGAAATTGGGCTGCCTATTGCCCAATTTGATCTTTACATGAAAGTTTACTAAGTATTAGACAAATATTTTCTAGTATGGTCCAAGTACAGTCATTTTTCCAGTTACAAATGGCTATTTTTGGAAATTCAAAATGGCGGTCCATGGAGAAGATCCCCCTTTTCATGTATGAAAAGTGCAATTTTTCCAGTCATAATGAATACTTAGAATTTGATGCTGGTGGTAAGTATTCATGAAAAAGGTAACATTAGTGAATGGACAGCATGAATTCTGGAAATACACAACTAAAAATCTCACACAGTGTCCCTTTAAACCAGGTTTAGAAGCTCACTCACCATGTTCTTGGAATAACCCCACAGAACTGACTGGATAAAAGAGAGGTGTAGTGTGGCCTACATACCGCCTGCTTTCCTGGCCTGCCCCTCTTCCTCTTGCCCTTGGGTTCGACTCCTTCCTCCAGCTCGCTGACACTGACCGTGCTCAGGCCCACCATGTCCCCCTGTCCTGACTCATTGGAGGACTCCCTGTATGGACACACAAAGACATTATCCACATACACTCAGTGATTTTCATATCTCTTCACCCACCAATTGAATTTTATTATTATTATTATTATAATTACTATTTTAAATTTGACCCCTGCCCTGGTGATATGATCTGTGAGGAAGCATTGGAGCAACACAATTTCAGGCAATAGGTGGCGCTGTTGTAATTCAAAACAACCTAACTTTCACACAGTTTTATTTTAGGTAACAAATGCTTGACCAACTCTTTTTTGCCGCTTGTAGTTTTACTTGCATATAACAACTGAGACAACTAGGTTTGTAGGCGAGTGTCAGTATGTCTATGTTTTAGAAGTGAAGACATGGCATATACAGTACTCGAGTCTAGTGCATACATGTTAACTGACCGAAGAAAAACATGACAAAGTAGCGGAGAAAATACTGTTCTCACTAGAGATGTCCGATATTGACTTTTTTGCCGATATCCGATGTGCCGATATTGTCCAACTCTCAATTTTCGATTCCGATATCGGCCGATACCGATGCCGATATATGTGGGTTATTTTTCCTCATCACAAATTTTAGGTAACATTACAAATCTGCTGTTGTGGAACAAAATATGCTTAATTTTATTGCAATGCCCCACTAGAAGCATTCTCGAATGCAACAAAGCTTTCCAAATATGAATCGTCTGTGCAAAATAGAAAAATAATTAAGGAGAAAAGTGTACAGTAATTCAAGCATTATCATATCGGTTTTGATTGGTCAAAAATCCGATTCCGATATTACATTTTATGCTATTATCGGGCCGATAATATATGTGGGCCGATATTATCGGACATCTCTAGTTCTCACACAAGTCTAAAGATCTAAGAATCTGTACATTGAACAAATAAGACAATAAAATATAAATTATTTGCTTCAAAGGAAATTAAACCTACTCATAATACTATATACACATAATACAAATTGCAAGACATGTAGACAATCAGACAGTCAATCACGTTAATCCTACTAGCCAAGCACACACTGGAGTAATGGAACAGAGTGGCTGGTAAATGTTATCTTCTACCAGCCAGACTGAATTTTCACCAGCATTTGGCCAGTTGGCAGGTGTTAACTTAGAGCTCTGCTTGCCATACTCACTGCAGGACTGGGAACTCTGAGGTGATCATGTTGATGTCTGCCGTTGTTGGTGGCGAGCCCTGGCTGGCTGAGCGGAGTACAGAGGCAGAGAGGGCCAGAGAGTAGGGCTGCACGATTATGGAGAACAAAAAATGATAATCACGATTATTTAGGTCAAACAACTTAATTTCGTGAAGAATCTTATTTAAAATCACAAAATGTAATATAACCAAGAAACTATTGCGTAAGGGATGACCAAAATAAAAGTGAATTGTAATAATTGTGCAGAAGGAAACAACATGAATCTTAGGTGGGCCTACAGATTTTTGGCCAAAAATACCAGCCTGTCAACATGTTCAGGCTTCAAGGACGCCTGAAGACAGGTTGCTATATTGCCCCCTGTGCGACCACGATTAAATCGTCTGGGCTAAAATCTTTCAATTTTAGATTACTTTTCGATCAAAAAAAATGCAGCCCTACCAGAGAGGGAGAGAGTGTGGGGCTGGCTGTGGGTGGCTGCCGGAGTGGAGCCTGGTGTTGGCGGCCTCCTGTCCTGTCCTGTCCGGTTGGGTCCTCCTCAGGGCTGCTCAATAGTGGCTTCCCTCTGGAGCTCTATCTCCACACTGCTGCACTGACTGGAGCAAACACTTCTGATGGGGTCATAGCCTGTGGACACACATGAGCAGCCAAGAAAAGAGATGAGAATATGAATTTCACATAGCATAGCGGTACATAGGGTATATTAAGATATATTCTTCAAAATCATACTGTAGTGCTGAGACCCCCAATAATAAAATACAAAAGTCAAATAATGGCATTTAAGTAATTTTGACTGGATGAAAGTGGCTTTCACGCATCTTCTCAAATGAAAAAGCATAATCTGAGTTTAATGGGAAATAAGGCATAACTTATACAGTGAAGTTATAATCAGTTATGATGACAGCAAAACAGTGAATAAAAGACTGTAATTAAAATAAATGAATGAATTGTACCACAATCATCCACTTGGGGCAGTGTTCACCATGACCGCTTCAAATCAAAAGCAACTTCATAAACTTTGACACTGATGGCAAAATAATCAACCTCACTCAAAGCAAAACAAGAAAATACCATAGGCAACTTAAAATAATTTTATTTTGAGGTAATTCTTTATTTTCCATGATAAAACCAAGAAAGCTTCTAGTATTCCAGTCATTGCAAACCCATGCCAACAGTAGGGGGCAGACTTGGAAAACTTTTTTTTAAACAGTGTAATCTTCGGAAACTCTTTGACTGGCTAAATATTCCTAATGGGTCCACATCACCTCATTCACAAATAATGACGATAATGCAAATAAAAACACATGCATCAAAAAACTGCATCCTGAAACAGAAAGTCTAATGTGCAGCTGGATTGTTTAAGAGCTGGAGTTTAGCATGTGAACTACTGCCATGGAGAGGGCAGATGAGCCATGCGGGTGAACTGGTGCTGACACTAGGGGGCTCCACACACCTCCAAAGGAGTCGGAGAGAGCGCGAACACACACACGCACACGCACACACACACACACACACACACACACACACACACACACACACACGCACACGCACACACGCACGCACGCACGCACGCACGCACGCACGCACGCACACACACACACACGCACGCACACACACGCACACACACACACACACACACACACACACACACACGCACACACACACACACACACCGCTACTTGTAGCCTCTAAAACTCCCGCTTAAAACTCTCTCTCAGAAACACCTCCTCCAGCCCCTGCTGCCCGTATGAGCCTGAGCGGCATGCTGACAATACAGCACAATCTCCACTCGCCGTCCTGGGGATGGGCAAAAGAGGATGGTGGATATAGATGCATTACATTCATTATCTCTTAACTGTTGAAAAATCAAGTCATTAGTTTTTCTTTTCTATCAGACATGTAAAACTTTCCCCTGACATTTACCGAAGCATGTCAGGTAAGAATAAAACTTCTATATGCCTGAAACAAAAGAAAAACTTCAGACTTGATGGTGGATATAGTTTAGACAATTTTACTTCTGGGGAGTCATGGGTAATTGGTTAGGGTGTCAGAATTGTAGCCCAAAGGTTGCTGGTTGCTCAACTCCCGACCCACCAGGTTGGTGGGAGGAGTAACTTAATTAACCAGTGCTACCCCCCCCATCCTCCTCCATGACTGAGGTTCCCATGGTACCGTGCCCCCTTGCACGGGTGGGGCAGAAATGCAATTTGGTTGTGCGCAGTGTGCAATGTGCGTTGGACTTTCCTTTCACTTGCTTTCTATAGAACATTTACAGCCAGTTGGGCTGCACAAAAGATTACACTGAAAAAAGTAAATCAATAAACCGAAAGTGTGTTTTTTTGCATTTTCGGCCGAATATTTTCTGCGGCCGAATTTTCGGTGCACCTCTAATATTTAAATGCATTTGCAAGACACCATACCCAATCCCTAACAGAGCAGCACCTTTACCACAATACCACCCCCTCTCCCCCAATCACAAAAGGACAAATAGTAGGGTTGGGTAATTGATTGATACATTATTCAAAAGATAATTACACCAACAATCATCAACATCAACTGCCAGGGAAGAAGCACATGTACAGCTCCTTACACAAAGGCAAGTACTAAAACGTATCATCCTGTGATTCTGCCCATTCCAACCAATGAAAGACAGCTTTAATCAGAAATGCAATTGTCCAGTCGAAATTGTGATTTAAAAAACGTTATCAGTCAACATGACTGTGATTGTGTTGCCAAATCACCCAACCCAAGAAATAATTAAAAGCTGGTGACAAAGTAGTCCCAAAGCTATAATGGGTGTCTAGCTAATTTTAAACACAGCACACCACCCGATACCAGATAAAGGAAATCTTTCAGCCATGTAAAAAGGAATAAATTATAGACTAATTTTAGATTAAACAATACACTCCAGCCTTCTGTCAGCGTATAGGTCAAATTATAGAGCCACATTTTATAGCTTTAAGTGTCAAATGTTATTTAGGCTGAGGGACTGTGTAAAGGGCTTTCTGCATGCAGGCAGCCTGCTGCTGGCTAGCCTGGCTGCTTGGAAGGGGACGCTGCTCTGCTGTTATGTAATAGTGGAGCGATTGCGTAAGCACAGATGGCAGTAAAGAGGGAATGGCAGTCAGGAGGAGCAGATGCTGCTGCTGCTGCTGGGCGGAGCCTCAGCCAACGCTACAGCGCTGTGAATCTGATCTCAGAACAGGCCTCAAGAGTCGAGTCCAGCCCAACACAAGGAAGCACATCTCGTAGCATACACACCTCCCAGCCTATCACACGCCACATCATCTGACCAATGACCACACTTCAAATACAAGACATTGTATGCAGTGCAGCTCCGCCAACAGCCAAACATTTTACTCTGGAGGTGTACAAATATTATGAGCTTATAACATTAAGTCTTAAATTATACACATGTTCACTCTTCTGATGCTGTACAAACAGTATAATTATATATTGCATAAAATATTAAGTCACAAACACACATATGGACAGACAGACATATAGACACTACACTATTTCTGATGCACATCAATCCAGAGTTGTGTAAAGTGAAAGTAGTAGTACAAATGTTACAACACTAGTTGTATGATATTACATGGGTTCAACTTTGCAATATCAAATGAGTGCTGTAATTACATTTACTTCTACTTTATACAACACTGCATCAAACTGGATGGTGCAGTTTGGGACAGTCAATATTACAAACAAGGAGACTGCGAGAGAGCAAGAGAGAGAGAGGGAAAGAGCTGTGAGGGAAAGAGGGAAAATAGAGACATTTTTTTTACATCCATCAAATGACAGAAGCTAAACAAGACCACATCACTCATGCCCATGTTGCACACTTCCTAAATAAACACACACACACACATATAGTAAGATACAAAATATTAAGGCCTGGGACTTGGAAGTCTCATCTTAGAGGACAGATGGAATATGATCCATCCGTAGAGACTGTCTGGAGAAGTGGACCCTCAACCAGTTTAAAGGGACACTGCAGGAAATGGTCAAAAAAGGTACTGCAACTATGCTGCTCATTGAAACTGGGCTGCCTATTGCCAAATTTGATCTTTACATGAACGTTTATTAAGTAATAAACAAATAATTTCTAGTATGGCCCAAGTAGAGTCATTTTTTCAGGTAAAAATGGCTATTTTTGAAAATTCAAAATGGCGGACCCTGGAGAAGATCCCCGTTTTCATGTATGAAAAGTGCAATTTTTCCAGTCATAATGAATACTTAGAATTTGATGGTGGTGGTAAGTATTCATGAAAAAGTTAACATTAGTGAATGGGCAGCATGAATTCTGGAAATAAACAACTAAAAATCTCACACAGTGTCCCTTCAACGCCTCGCTTCAGCCAGAACCCTGGATGGCCGGGGTGGCTTGAGCTGAACATGTTCTTTTTAAAAAAAAGGTTCGCACACGCCTTTGGATTTCATCTTGATTTATGTTTATTCACTCAATGGCATGATGATGTTTCGACCTTGCAGGTCTTCCTCAGAGAGGAAAAAAGGCCCTGTTTTGTTCAACACAAGGGTCTGTGCCCGAGGTAAGCCACAATTGAACTGAACATGTAGCATAATTGGCAGAGGGGGATACCCTTGTCTATTTTTAATGTGGAAATCAATAGCCATAAAAAAGCGCTGCATCTCGCCCCTTAAAAAGGGAAATGTAAATGAAAGCACTGCCGGCTGCCAGACTTCATCCGTTGAAGGCGATGCCTTGGCTCTCGGAGCGTTTTAATGTGTCACCTCACCTGGCAGATGTGATATTATTCCTAAGGTAGCCCAAGGCGTCTGTATAAATAGCTGGAATTATCTGGAGAGTTGGGCATCGTCCCTCGCACACACATGAATTCATCTTCTCACACACACACACACACACACACACACACACACACACACACACACACACACACACACACACACACACAACAGAAAGCTTTTCTCAATGAACTGTGAACAACCTTGATGTTGGTGGGGGTGGGGAGGGATGGGGGATAAAACCAGAGAGACTCAAACAGATTTTCCTCGGACGCACATATCTAAGCCTGCCTCTGGACTGCAAACCTTATATTGATCTAATGGGATAGCATGACACAGACAGACGTTTCGACCTAAAGCTAGGTTTACACTTATCCTGCACTGAAGTTCATGGGACCAGAACTGCACTACCAGAGTGGGGGGGTCCATAGATCTGGGTTCAAGTTCACACTCCCTGGACAGTAGAGGGCATGGCGTTTTTCCCGCTGAGAATTCAAGGACACTGATGACGTCTGATTCTGGGACACCGCCGCTGACCAATCAGGACCACGCACTGTCCACTAGCGTACTGGCCAACGAAGGACATTTCAGCCTGGGAGAACCATACGTTCAACCCTGCAAAAGGGCTTGTGGTGGCTGGTTTCTGTACGGTTGCGGTCTGCTAAGGATGAGTGTAAACTTGGCTTACGCCATCTTCAGCGTTTTACGGAGGGTGTTGTGTATTAACTTATACACATGTGTAATATTATAGATAAATATTCCTGTATAAAAACACCCACAAACACACCATGGCAGTTACACCAGAGACGGTAAGAAGGTTAGAACTAGGGAATCTTTAGTTGTACACACTATGGTCCCTGCATTACAGATTAGACAATGCCTCTTGCCATCATTGAGCATGTTTACATGCAGTTCAGTATCCCAAATATAAGGCTTATCCTGGTTATGGTCAAACTCGGGATAAGGTTTGAATGCTGAGTGTCATCCTAGTCTACATTATTGGCCATTGTAGAATTCTCTTCAAATGCGTGTAGCCTGGATACCAGCAACAACGTTCTATGGGAAGCCTCGGTATCCGGGCTAAGGTGTTTCCATGAGTCAGTGGCCTCGGTTACATGGTACATTTAATTCTGAATAAAACTTAATTTCTCTTTCAAAACTTGTACACGCCTCCCAATTTGGAATGAAATGAAAGTGCAATGCAAACTCGACGGAACTATTCAATTATGAATTATTAATTCGATGTTAACACAGCCAATATCCCGGTTTCTCTCGGAATACTCCACGTAAAATATAGCATAAGGCCTTATCTGGGATACTGAAGGCGGGAAAAGGTGTTCATGTGTTCAAACACAAATTCTGATCGGAATACCGAACTGCAAATAAACGCACTCATAGCCATTGCTGAGGCTCCCTCTCTGACAAACGAAAAGAGAGCTGATAAAGACCCTTAATGACCATAACTCCCCATCACCAACAACTGTCACACACTGGCTTAGTTTTGTGTTCAAATACAAAACAACCTTCATGTCATGACTATTACATTATTACATATTTACTGCATATAGGAAGACGGACGCATTAACGCATTAAACAGACATGTCATGCTTTGCTATAGACGGTTTCATGGAACGTTTGCTTGTTGCTTGGTGACATGATATGGCCCGAAGTAAACTTCCGGTCTACTAATGTTTTGGTAGGCTGCAATCTGTCGACACTGCCAATATGATAACAAACGGTTTTAATATTGGTGGGAAAAAAATGCTTTTTAATTTTTTTGTTCTGCGGTAGGGTGCAACTTCACTTCTGGTACCAATCCGCTGACAAACGTGACGCGGATAATTAATGTGTAGGCCTACATGATGCCCAGTCTGCATATCTTACCAAAGCAGACCTAGGGTTGCCACATTTCGTGGTTAAAAAAAAAAAAACGGGACACATTGTCGTGCGAGCGTGAACCATTTATGATATGTGTTTATTGCAATGGGCTAATATGAATTTGTGCACTATTTTTTTTTTTTTTTTAAACGGGGACGTTATTCACTTTCCTGGACAGACCATAACAAACCTAGCCTACAGTAGGCTAGAAACCTTGGGGTGTGGCGACATTACGAGACTGTGTTTCCATTTTGTAAGTTTTCGTGAAAATAGCCAACTTTGTAAGCGCTTGAAGATAGCATTCATACTTTGCAGTATTTTCTCTTTCGAGCGCGCACCAGGATGTTACTGTCGTGCATTCGTGCCTGTGTGAGGCTGCCTTTTGATTCAATCTGAAAGGACCACCTGTGTATCAGTGGCAGCGACAGATAAACAGACAGACAGACGAAACCTCTTTTCCACCAAATACCAGAGTAGGCTATTTTACCTAAAATCAGGTAACCATGTGGTCACGGACATTCAATATTTGCTTAAAAACACCCTGTACACGAGTGACGAGTCACAACCAGCTAATGACAACATGTGAGTTCAAGCCAGCAACTTGACTCAAAGCATACACAGCACAACAAAAAACAAAACCCTGTTCAACCATGCAGACGTCCCTGACTACTGTATTAAACTTGCCTTACCTTAAAACTTTTCTTGACCCCGGCACATCTCGTAATTTTGTCGATATAATCCACATTTTGACGTAGCAGCCAAGCCAGTGCTAATCAGTCAGTCGTATCCTGTGTTAGCATTGCTATTAACCTCGACATCAAGGACGTCTGCTGAATTGTCCAAAATAAATACAATCCGGCCGTTTATCCTTTTCTTCAGCAGATGACAGTTTGGGTATTTCGTCGTCCTTGTCCCAAGAAGTTTAGTAGTAACAGCTACTGTTCAGAACTTGAAGGAATCGTTGCGACTACATTTACTAAATTAACCTGTAACAGTGTAGGCAGATGCAAGCCCAACTAAGTCCCTAATTCCTACAACAAACACAAACTGTAATTCTACATAATTTTATGCTGCCGTGTTTTTTAGGCACACCATCACCCGACCCATGTTGCCAAAGTGCCATCACTGCTTTCCTTTACATTGAGGCTATGTGAGGCTAAATTAATATGATTAATACGATCGTGAAGTTTTTACATCTACCCCAAAAATGGACGCGTAGTGCCCCCTATGGGTGATTGCTGTCATAAAAATGGAAAACAACATTTATTTTTCATTTTCTGTGCCACTCTCAAATGAAATACCGCGCTTGTGTAGCTGTGTTGATCCGATGCAGTGTATTGTTTGCGGAAGTGTACCGGAAATTAAGTTAGGGCCATAGAATGTTCATGCCTTGTTTTTGTTTTGACTGTAAACGTTCCATGAAACCGTCTATAGCACTTCCCTAGTACAGTCATAAAACTGTAATGCTGAAGGCAAGGCAACATTGTGAAAACAAAAGGGTGGTCAGCAGCACAGAACCAGACACACCAGCGCTTTACAGTAAAATTGCTCTTTTCACCAGGCTGACTTGTTCAACCACAACTTCTGGCAAGGAGCCCGTTAAAAACATCTCCAACAGAAAGTCAAAGGCTAAAATAAAGGATGCAGAGATGGTTCAACTGCTTTCTCCCTCAGGCACCTAATAACCAACTGAAATACATTTCACTGTGTGGCAACTTACGGAAGCATTTTTGTGATTACGAATGATTTGCCGTCATACATGTTAGGGTAAAATGGACACATTTGGTATTTCTGGAAATCTGCTACTATTTCCGTTTACTGTACATTTTTTAGACTTGTCTTTTGTAATAGTCCAAGTGTCTGTTCTATGGCTCCTAAACGCAAGACAAAATTCCATTTGGGGATACACTTTTTTCTGATAGCATAGCTCATTGAGACTCCTTTTCTTTTTTCTAGCTATGTTAAAGGTATAGAATGGCTGGCTGAAGATGAGGTAAGACATAGCAATGGTCGGCAAAAGACGCCATTCAGCATGTAACAGGGGTGTCAAAACCTGTCATTATGGGTAGGGGTAGAGGTGGTGGTAGGGGCTTGGGGTGTCGTCAAACATCTTTATTGGAGAAAGAGTTTCACTCTGTTCCTATGTGGTAGGGTCTTGAGCTTCTAGCATATAGACACACAAGCACCAGAAATCTAACTGAGCTGACAGGATGAACATAAAGTGAACTACAGCATGCTGACTGACCCCTGGTTTTATCCATAAGCATCTTTAAGGATAATAGACTGAGTATCCAAACATGCGACTGAACGTGACCGTGACTGGCCAAGGATGCGACAGTCTGCCAAGTTGCTATACCATGTCTAATTAATGTAATTATAATGTGTATAGTGAGTGCCAAAAATGCACTTACAAAAGTATATACACATATATAAACAGTGCATAAGCTTACACATCATTGCAAAGAACATGTACAATAAAATGTGTGTGCTTTGTGTAGGTTAATTTACAGACATCCTTTAATTGTTTTTTAATTTTCCTTGAATTTGTTGTTTAATTGTCTGTCTATTCTCAACTGACATCCATTCTGTTCCGGGCACTGCTGCTGACAACACAAATCAGTGATGTGTACAATCAGAGTTCTAATGTGCAATAATTGGTTGTAAGTTAATATTTTGGGCTACCCTGTATAAATATGCACATTGCTTCAACTACACATAATTAATATAATAACACACCAGCAAGCGCAATGGCATGCCTAAATTGCACGTCAGCTGACATATATAGAAAGTGACCTTAAAATATCTACATATAAGATAAGCAAATTCCCAGCAACTCCTGTCATGCCTAAAATATCCAGACAGCAAAACACATGAATGATGATCAGGCTTTTCCAATACTACTGTTAATTCACACCTTTCTTGTGATCTGTTCAGCAAAGGGAGGCTTGCTCGCTGATCTCTGCGCCACTAGCCAATAAGACTCAAGGAAACAGGAGCCCTACAGTAAGACAGTTGCCATGGCAACAACCTGCCTTCTGGAATACATGCCAAGCATGCAAAGTGGCTTTCAAATAAGCTGCCGGGTGATGCTCATTGCTTATGATGGGGTAAAACACAGACCACAGAGGAGCTGTGAATTATTACCCATCAAAATACATTACAGTGATGGGAGGAACTAAAGAATGCTGATTATACCACTATTTTTTTTTTAAGCGCTGAAGGCAATGATGCACTCATCACCAAGAACATCTAAGTGTCAAATCAGCTCTCATTACACTCGTTATTTATGGTAGCACAGAAATATCACAGTGCAGCGCAGAATGAAAATGCATTTATGCCGTGCTCAATGACAGCGGGGGCAGCCCAACAGGCACCCCGAAGAGCGCTGCAGCTGACGGTACCATGCTCAGGGTACCTGCAGTCATTGAGGAGGATGGGAAAGAGTGCTGACTAATCGCAACTGGCTGTGTTGGGAGTCGAACAGACAACCCTGAAGCTACAAGCCTGACACCCTAGTCCCCAGTCTCTGTCTATCTCTTCTTCCTCTGCCTTCCTGCTATTTCTGCCTCTCCTCTATACCTCTCCTTTTAAATCCATCTCTAACAATTATGTTTTTTTCCCATTTGTTAAGCACTTTGAGTTACATGCCTTGTATGACACAGTGCTATACAAATACAATTATTATTATTATTATTATTATTATAAAACCATGTCAGCAGTGAGATCACAATCAATTGGCCATACAGTGTCTGAGTCACATGCATGCAGACAGGGGTGTCAAAAGTGTTCATAGTGTTAAGTAAGTTAGAACACCAGCACATGATATTACATAGCTGTTACACCGATTTACTCCATTGTATCTAATGAGATAGAAAGACTGTATTGTTACTGAAAAACACTAAAACAACCAGGTCTACTAGTTACTCAGATAAGTTAACTGTGGTGAAAAGAAACTCTTCCTCTTTTACTTTTACTTTTCACACTCTGCATGCATGAAATTTTGACATAAACAAAATGAACTAATACATCTACAAGAAAGCAGAAGCCAATTGAGAGAGGACCAGTTTCCTAGTCTAGTGGATGATGTGCGCGAGGCAGGCTGACCAGCGGCCCAGGTTTCTAGCAAAGTGGTGCAAGGCAGTCTGACCTTGCCATCCGGAAGCTTATGCTTAAGTCTTATTTTCCCTTCACGTTACGTCTGGGCCTGATGTAAGGAGGGGGCCCGATTACATGGTACTAGACCACATGACCAATGGTGTAGGTTTGGTTTGGAAAGTGGTGGGGACAAACTGTCCAGGGTTAGGAGAAAACCACTTTATTTTTTTTACATCGGGCCCTTGACTTCACAATATAACATCATGTTCTACTCACCAATGTTAGTTGTGTGTCATTCAGAGCTCTACTGAAGATATTGCACTCATAACGTGTTGGTGGATGGCTTGCTTCAAAACATCCGGGTTATGTTGTTCATATATTTTTAAAAGTAAAGGCGGGAGCTTGTGATGTCAACATCATGTTAGATGTCATCATAAGCTCCCGCTTTTACTTAAGGTTTACAAATTATACGAATGACAGAACCCAGATGTTTTGAAGCAGTCTCCATCTACATGTTATGAGGGGTAGTGTATTGCAATGAATAAATTAAAAAAAACAACATAGTTTGTGCCTGCAAAAAATTGCCCATAGGAAAACATTTCATGACCGAATATCTTCAGCAGAGCTCTGAATGACACACAACTAAGATGGGTGAGTAGAACATGATACTATAATGTGAAATTAAGGGCCCAATGTAAAGAAAGCATTACATAGGGGCAGATTAAACTTCACGACCAAACTTCAACAGTTCACCCCTCTCACCTGTGATCAATGCTCAATTTGACAGTTCCAGACCCCGGCTAGGCAAGACTAGGCAAGGTGCAGGCGGTATTCTGCCAGAACATGGGAACATGGTGTGTAACTCATTGCTCCAAATTCAAAAGTCCCCTGTCCTCATTGTCAACTTGGGGTAAAGTGGTCAGTTTTATATTGAACATTCATCTAACACTTAAAATACAAATGCGATCTATTGTCAAACCAACTTTGAAAGCATAGAGAACTGTCCTCATGTCCCGTACCACAAGGCTTAGGTGCTGTTTCCACGTAGCAGGATATTTTTTAGCAGGGTATTTTTTTCTCCTGCTAGGTGTAAACGCAACATGTGGATAAAAAAAATCCTCCATTGTAACAAATGCGTTTCAGACCCCTAAACAGGATATTTTTTTCTCCTGCTATTTTTTTCTCCTGCACCTGGATTTTTAAATATCTGCTACGTGGAAACGGAAGGCCAAAACCAATGCAAAACCAATACAAGCAGGAGAAAAAAATATCCACATATAAAAATATCCAGCTACGTGGAAACGGCACCTTAATTTCTTTTCCACATATGAAAGACCACCTGGGAAGCTCCCACTGTCACTATGACACTGCACACAGTTCTCACGATATACAATGAAATTGCATTTATGCCTCACCCGTGCAAGGGGGCACCATCAAATGGCGCCCCCAAGGAAGGACGGTACCATGTTCTGGGTACCCAAGTCATGGAGGAGGATAGGGGAGAGCAGAGCACTGGTTAATTATTCCCCACACCAACCTGGGAGTGGAGCCGGCAACCGTTGGGCTACAAGTCTGACGCCCGTATATACACGTGTATTGGGTTTGTAGTATAAACAAATATTAAATTAAAGTCCAATACAACACTGACTTCTCCCAAGCCAAGATCAAGGACAGAGGAGAGGACGCAAATTTAGAGTTGTACCCAAGAAGCGGCTGCCTGGGATGGAGGTTTCTCCTCCCCGACAGCCATGTCTCTCGGGTTGCTGCTGGGATGCTGTAGGGCAGTGATTCTCATACTGTGGGCTGCGAATGATGACTATTCATTTGAGTTTTATTTATTACGGTATTGGGTTAGAGGTGGGCCCCAACCAGTTGTGAGATTTTCAAGTGGAAGCCCTGCTATAGGGCAACGCTTATCTGTTTGCAATACCCAAACATTCCCATCACCATCTCACCTCTCATAACGGATGCACTGGTTACTAAGATGCTGAGGACAACATCAGATGAGAGTCAAAACAGTTGTGGTCAACAGAAGAGTGTCAGTAAGGGAGTTAGCATTGGGAATAAAGTGTTGAAAGTTGAAATGTGGTACCCGTTTTAACTATGTGGGTGAGACGATTAACAACCAGTGTTCTCCTGTACCAACATACATAGCAAGACAGCCAAGACTGCACCGCCCCAGGGAGACTTGTCCTTGCAGCGAGAATTTATTTATTTATTCTCGTTAAGTTTGCTCTGGATAAACATGTCAGCTGAGCCAACTGTAATGTAAAGGGGGTGAGGTGCCAATTTCACGAGAGAAATGCAAAGGATTGAAGGTGTAAAGAGAAGGTAAAAGAAAAAAAGTCTCAGAGTTTCACTATTTGTTCCAAGATTGGCTTTAGTCACAATATTCAGACTCGAACAAGCCACCTAAGAGTGGACAGGTGCAAAGTGTAATAGGTGACCAGGTCACATAAACTGATTATTTCTGCCTTATTCCCAAACGTTGATTCAAATGTCATGGATCAACATACAGTCAGTTATTACCCCAATACCTAAAGAGAGCTTCAAGGATATTTATTTGTAATACACATAGACACTTTCGTAGCCTGGGCGAATAGCCGACTGTTGACTCCGTCAATCATGTGCGTAGCCAAAATCTTTGGATAGAGTACATGGAGTACATACAATAAGTATGATAAGTAGCACTCAAATAAGTTCTTGATTATGCAGCGGTGCTGTAACACTGGCACAATTGCACTTCACTAAAAAACGCTTTTTGGCTGATGTAATACAAAAATGCGAATTCAAACTGCACTTTAAGTATAACATAATGACATTTTATTCAACACGTAGAGAGCATACGTCAATGTGGATCTCATAGCTGTGCACATTTCTTACAAAGTTAGATACCAAGAAAAAAACTGCCCCGAAACAGGAAAAAAACATCCCCGTCACAACGCAAGAGTTATGTCCTAAGAATATTATATAAAGAATATTATAATGGTGTTCCATAGTCAAAACACCGGTATATTAGTTGTTAAACGCTTATCTCCGCTCATCATTGTTTCAAAGATATGGTCTACATGTTATACGTGCATTAGAAGTGAAGACAACCAATGCGACTTCAAACAAGAAAAAAAAGATTGAATTGAACCACAGCAGTAGTCCTTGTCTGTGCCGACTAAACCCAGCATGTTTTCACCCGCGAAATTCAGAGGCTAGTCTCTACTCCAAAGACTGTCAGAAGAATGCAGAAGCGCGGGCTATGAATCAAAGTGGCGCCACTAGAAAGACAGCTTATGGGGTCACTTTCAGACAGCTGAGAATAACGTTATGAATATTGGTATTTTCCTCTTAATCTGACAGGGGCAACGCCGTGCGATGTTCGGCTTAGTTAATGTGTTGTTTATTATGAAACAACTCCATAATAACCACATTTCCCTTTGGTAGCGGGAATGGTACTGTTGTCCCATTTTACTCTAGTCTGCCGTTGTTAATTTTGTTGCGCGGACATGTAAGCATCAACACAGAAGAGTTTATTTTTTTTAGAAATAAATGATTTAACACGTCCGCTACATGTCTGGATATAAGAGCAACAGGAAGACTCCGAAAAGCAACAAGGGGAAGCATGCGCGCTCGGTAAGGATAGCAAGCTAGCTGAGTGTATATTAGTTTTATCATGTGTTGCACAATCTACATGACCGGGCTTTCCCGAAATGGCTGTGATGCCTTACACATGTTCCCAACCCAATCAAAACACCACAATGTCCAAACTATATGGACAACTGCACCGAAACTCTCCAGCAGCTGAATCTAGGACAAGGACTGTGGGTGTTAGCACGCCTGCTAATCAGCTAACAACAGTGAAACGTAAAACAATGCTAACAGGCAAGGGGAGCATATCCGCCGCTGTTGCTTTAGCATTCCCCATCCCCCACTCGCACACTCCTCTATGTCCTCCATCTTTAATGGAGGTTTACTAGCGTAGCTACAGCACGGCTGATATGAGGTTACGGAAAGAAAAAACTTAGAACAACTTACCTGAGTCTATAATTGGTGTATCGATGTCAATTGGCTTGTTCATAAAGTCAAAATGTGCTAGTAGTTATTCGGAATTTTAATATTAATTTGGACCCCAAGTGGAACCGCGCCTTCCAGTAGAGAAGCTATCCTAAACTGCCATCTGGTGGCATTTTCCACAATCAAATGGCATACCCATAAACAGGAGTTAGAACGCCCCCTGGCGAACTCATTTTGACATTCTTCGGATTGAGTTAGCTAATTTAGGTTGGTGGTGTAAAGCCTTTTTGACACAATGCAAAAATCTAAAACGATGTGTCAATTTACCTTAGGATGCTGACAGGGAGGGTGTGTATGGCCTATATAATACTCGTGGCAATGATATGAATGCATCCAGCTCAAATCGTTGTCGCTTGTCCTTGACAGACATAGTTTGCAGCTGGACTATTATGGAGAGCAAATGTGTAGGTTTGGCTCGAAAAGCGGTGGACAAAAGTTGTGCTATGCTATTTTTGCATTATGTTTGTGAAAAAGTGGATGGGACAAACTAGGATTATCTCAAAAATTGCATGGACATGTCCCCACCATCCATCTAACATTACACTCATGATGGAGAGTTACATATATATTGAACAAATGTCAATGCCACAACAATACTTGATGTGTATAAGTCATCCAGGTACAGTTAAAAAAGAATGCGAAAATACAAAAGCGACAGGCTAGTGTGGGCGAAAAGTTATTCCTCTATGGTTATTCTCCGTCATTGTCCCTGTTCTTCATTTCTGGCCTCTCTCGCTCGCCGTAATTTATTTCGACCAACCGAAAAAATCCTGCAGTAAAATGAGGCGGGAGTTCGCTGAGTCGTTTGGCTGTGAGTGTAATGGTTGCACTGCAAATCGTAAGATATGGATGCAGCATCACAACGGACCCTCTTTCGATATGTTCTTTTGCTTGATCTCTTCTGAGATGGAAGATTAGCAGCTAGCCAGAAACATCACGCACGTTCTGTATCTCGTGCTTTATTTACAACCACCATTGACATTGCAACTGGAATTCGAAGAAAAACATCTCGGATAGTGTGACTGAGCAAGCTAGCTGTAGTTCTAGCTAGCTTGTAGTGGCGACGTGTTTTGTTAAATGAGTGTTTGTTGTGGTCTACATCAATTCATTTGCACGTTCTTTTAGAATATCAGATCGTTCAAATACAATAGTTCGTTTTGTTTAGCAACGTATTTAGTTATTTACGTAGTTGCGACTACCCTTTTAGCAATGTTATCTTGAGAGACGGGTTGTCTTGACGAGTTGTCTGAAGCCAGCGACGCGGCCCTAAACAGTCACTCGTGTGGAGGTAGAGCAGAGGTGAGTTGACTACCACAAACATTACGCCTCCCATCCAAATATCAGAGTGAAGTGAATGTTAACAGTGCGTCGTGGCGCACCCATGGTGTGAATGCTCCTTCAATCCTCGTGATGAGAAGCGAGTTACAGTTTGTCATCCATTTGCTGCGGCCTGATTTTTTTTTCTGGAAATGCCTGCTTAGTTACCCCATGGCATGTTCAACGCTAGCAAGCTTGGCTAGCTTTTGTTGTTACTGTAGTGCTAGGCTTTAGCTTGCCCTAGCCAACTAGCATGCTAATGGGTAGCTAGACAGCTATCTTCGACGCAACATTAGATTAGGAGATCAGGCTAGGAAACCCCGTAAAGGCCACCTCTTGTTTTCCGGATCATGCTGGCCTAGGAATATTTATTGGTATAATCAGTGTGTTTAGAGACAACACAATTATTCCACTTTTTGATTGTTGTTGTTGTTAATAGCTACTGTTTTGGGAGTCACCATTACATCAAGCTGTACGCAAGTTTATTTCATAAACTGACTAGCTAGCCACAGCAGGGGTGGCCAACAGGTATCGTGGTTAGCTATGCTATGAACGCTAGCATTTCTTGTGCTATTATCTTGCGGGTGTTTGGGTGTCTGTCATAGCCTAGACGAGACATGGTAATGATTACACAGTATGTTATTGTGCAGTTTTGCTGATTGTGCTGTGCACTACGCAATGAAACTAATCGTGAAAATAGGCCTTGTCATGGTCAATGTAGAAATGCAAGTAACGTTTGTCCGTGCGACATCTGTGACGTTACCTTGGCATCTTACCTGGCTAACATTTGTATTTATTGCGAAACCACGCCGCTTGTCGAACTGAATGAGTTTTATGAAGATAATTTACTGTGTTTTTATAACGCTGATGTGAGTGGTAGGAGTAATGTATATCGTTATGACCGATTAGTTGCTACTGACGGCTATTGTGCTACCGGTACTTTGGTGTAACGTTGGCCTGCTTGATCATTTCCTCATGGTCGCCGTGCTAGCAAACGTTATGTTTATAGAATAAACACTTTCCATTGCGAGTTCAGTTGCTGGGACGTAGTATTTGCTGTTTCAATGACTGACATTTGTCCCAAGTCAGATACTGTTAGCCTTGAAGGCGACTTGTCTAGTGCAATCGAATCATCACTAACAAGCGGATTAACTCAACTCGATTTAACACTTTTACTCCCCAGTTTAACGTTTGCGCACAACTTCGCAACCTCTGTTGCGCTGAAACAATCAAAATGACAGGATAGCTAAACTTCCTGGTCTCATGCAACACCAGTTTATTTTGCCAGACAGCTGTAGAAACGGTGCATGCATTTAGGAGGCCGACTTAACAGTGAAATGATGACACTATGACCACGCCCCATATCGTGCCCCCGAGAGCATCCAATGCGGTCTACTGTGCTGGTTTGTCTGAGTTTGTTAAGAGGCCTTTACATTTTGCAGCACGGGGAATATACATGCCAAAAAGTTTTAACCTTGACGCATACAGGCAGGTTCGCCACTCTTCAGAATATATGGAGAACTAAGACACACCATTGTTTTTGCCTCTAGTTTTACTGCCCACAGTCTGTTGCCAAAACAGTTCTCTTGTCCTGCCTTTGGTTAGGGTTCGTCATCCTCATTCTCTTTAGATAATACTGTCTATAGCATTATTTTTCTTCTCTCTCTCCCTCTCTCTCTCTTGTTCATTGAGTGACAGTTGTGTATGATGTGCTTTACAAATACTACTGATATTGATTTTTGGAAGACTTATATTGTATCTGAATTGTATTGACCCCTACTTCTCAACCCATCATCATGTATTATATATTATATTCACAACAATGACACCTAATAATTAATAGTATATATCTTTTACTCCCTAGCTTCCTTGGTGTCCCAGTGTGTCCTCCGCAAGGAGCCAGGGTCTGGACAGCTCATGACTTCAGACCAGGAAGCAAAAGTTATAGCTGAACCTCAGGTGCAGCAAGCTCAGGAAGCAAAGGAGGACGTCCCCCTTCTGGTACAGTATGAGACTTTCATGATCTCATTCATTTTTAATTTTGCCTACAGCCTACCCTCAGAGGGTCATGCATTTTATTTCTTGGATTGCTTGGAAAGGTGATTTGAAGAAAATAATGTTCATGGTGTCAGTGGTGTGGTATGAAGCCAATGTCATGATTCCTTTCGTTCATCAGAAGCTGTGTGTGTGCACTGAATATAGGGGTTGGACATCTCTCCATTTTGATTGACAGCACCATGTGGTCATGGCCTGCACACATGTAAGGGTGCTATTTCTGGGAAGGGGAGGGGGCACTCGCCGCCTTTCTTACTTGCTCTGTCTCGCTTGTTCTCCGTAACGGCAGTGAGAGGGGTTTGCTTTCGTGATTTAAAAAAGAAAAAGTATTTTTTTTTTTCGTTTCCTACCCGATCTTTTTGAAGGATTATTGCTGTTTGTTTTTTCACGTTTGATAATGGGTTGCTGTTACAGCAAAGAGGTTAATCCAAACTTAGTTAGTGAAAGGACCCGTCTTCTTCAGTCCATGCTGCCTGACGGCTCCCCTATTAAGGAAGGAACGAGGGACCATGCACGTGCTGTGGCAGGACTGGCAGAAGTGAAGTGTGCTGAAAATGGGAACAAGCTCATCCCTGTGGATACTACTAGCAACATTACCTCAGAAGACTTGGCCACATCTCTCGCTCCACTTGAGAAACACAGCAGCAGTGTACAGGATGGGATTTCAGTTTTGACCGAATCTCTTGTGGGAGATTCTTCTCTCAGTAAACCTACTTCCATGTGCGAAAAAGGAAAGGATTCATCAAAAAGCAGAAATTTGGAGAAAAATGCCAAGGATATCAAGTTAGTTCGACCACAAATCAAGCCGTGTACAGAGAGAGTCATGTCAAATTCTGTGAAAAGGAGAATTGCTGAAAATGCTGCCATGAGGGCAAACTGGTTTAAGGAGTTGACCCCATCTGGGACTTCAAACATCTCAGACACTACCTCCAAAACATTGACTGGGAGGTCACCTTACCAAATCAGCATGCTAAACTCTGAAGTTCATTCAAACGATGCCTCTAAATTACCTGGAAATGCTAATGCATCAAAAAATGTGTTTACTGTCACCACTGAAGCGCTTCCAACTGGAATTGGAAAATCAGCCGATTCATCCACTGTTAGTGCCTACATCTCAAGAAGTCAAGTGTCAGATGTTGGAGAAAACGACGATGGAAATAGGAAGACAGTTGTTGCCCTGGAAGAAGATTTTCGCACGCAAACAAAATGCTTTTACAGCATATGTTCTATTGATGCAGATGATTTGGAGATTGAGTGTGAACAAACTTCACTTGATTGTGCCAGCAATGCCATGGACGTGGATGTTGGACCATTAAACGTAACCGTGGGTGGTGAGATATCCTCTTCAGTTTTAGAGTGTCAGTTGGCCACCTCTTGTCCAGTCAAAGAAGCTCTTTCTTCGGATTCCCAAACTGGCTCTGAAGTACTTACAGAGCATTCAGGGACACAGTGTCCCAAACATGCACTGCTTCGGTCCAAATCTCACATAGATGATCCTATTCTCCCTGATCTCCTTCAAATGTCTGTTCCCAAAGAAACGGTATGCAAGTCTCCTGTATGTGAAGTTGAGGACAAACTTCCACCACATGGAATCTTGAATGAAACAGTAACTGACCTACAAGAAGTGGAGAATGGTCATGGTTCTAGTGATGTCAGTGACGTCACTGTGGAATTGACTCCTGATTTGCTCGAAGGGAAGGGACAAGTGTCCAAGCTGGCTGGAGAAGAGTCACGGCAAGGGACTGAGGAAAGCGGCCTCCGTTCTGTAAATCAGCATGGCCTGCCTTGTGTTTACGAGGTGTCTGGTTACGAGCACAAACGGCAGCCTCAGCCCACTTCCCAGTTGAATGAGCAATTTGACAATGTGTATACAGCACATGTGTCTGAAAGCACTCATTTACAGGTCAAGTCAGTGCTTGAAGATGACCATTCAGGGGAGCTCTCCACTTGCCCAGCTGAACTTGTCTGTGATGGTTTTGAAGGGGCAAGTGAAATTCCTACAAAGAGCAGCCCTGTGGATGATATGTCAGAATATTTTCACACCGATATTTTTGCTGGTTCAGGTGGGATTGTTCCAAAAGCTGACGTACAGATTTCTAAAACCGAGTCTGAGATCCCTGCCAAACAACCCGAAGATGACTCCTCAAACAAAAGCATTATTATAGAGCATATGGCGGACACACCCCAGCTTGTAGGTAGGCCGTCGGGAGTTGAAGTAGGTCCTGGTCAGCATGGTCTTAAAACTTTAGAGGAGTATCCAAAGAATGTAAGCCTGATGACAGACTGGAGTGCAACAGCTCACAGCCAGCTGACAGAGTTGGAGAGTGCATATGAGAACTTGAGCGACGACACTGTTGAGGAACTTATTAGTGTGAAGCTTAAACAGTATGAGAAGTCAGAGCCTTGCTGGGGTTCAACTAATGCAGGCCCCTCTGTGTTATTGGAAAATGATGTACATTCACAAGATTATGTTTGTGATGAAATTAACGAAATACCAGAATCAAGTTTGCCTGTTGTAGTTGCTGAAAAAATGTCAGAAAGCAGTGCCGTTATTGAACCCAACATTTTAACGGTGTCCTGTGCACCATCAACTGAAATCCAGTGTGCTGTGGTACAAGAAGAAATACCTGGTGACCAGATGGAACACATTTCTGACAGCATGCAGATGAATGATTTTAATTGGTCAATGTGCAGCACACCAGAATCATCAGCATCTACTGATTACATGTGTGTGTCTGAGGCCTTAAGAGAAGAGGACCATCTTTCCATGCCTGTTCCCATATCAACCTCCCAGGCTGAGGTTGTTGAGGCACAGTGTGAAATGCACTGCCGGGAAAGCTCTGCTGGTGAAGATAGATATGCCACATCTGAATCAGTTGAAATGGAGAGCACTGTCAACCTAAACACGACAATACCTGCAATAGTAGAAGAGCACTCTGAACATTGTGTTGATGTCAGTTCTAGAGTCACAAGTGACCTCTCCAGCTCAACGGAAGAGTTTTCTGACTCATTTTCAGGCAATGAACCTCTCCACACAGACCCAGTATATGAGGAGCATGTCATTGCTGAATATTTATTGTCAAGGGATTTTTCCTCTCCTCCTAAAAAAATAGTTTCAATGGGAATTGAAGAACCTCTGATTTTAAACCAGTCTTCTAACCAGCAGGAACAGATTGAATCCAGTCCAGGTGAAGCACAAGAATGTACTGAGAAGGGCTCTGATGAAACATTTGTAATAAATTACCCGAGTCTTTCTGAAGAAGGTGGGCATTCTATGGGCCTGAATGCAAGTCTTAGTGTTTTTTTGCCAAAGACTGTAGCATCAGAACAACCACAAGTTGCAGCATTGGGGAGGCCCCTGGCAGAGGGTGCGCCAGTCAGCCTTTTATGTGCAGATGATGAAGGAAAAAACCTTGAGAATTCGGTACACGCATGCATTTTGCCAATGTCTGGGATGCCAGAATTATCAGCCATCGCAGAGCGCATGTATCTGTCTGATGACTCCACACAGGGGGACCGATTTTTGTTTTCTGTCCCCGATTCTGAATCCTCTGAAGTCAGTGAGGTAACTCCATATAAAATGCTGAGTCAAGGTACACTGGGTGTAAAGGAAGCGGCAGTACTTGAAGGCGAACACGGCACACTTCCTGTTAGATCTGTCATCGTGCAACAAGACAAACAGTGGCTAACTAACTTTGATGCCACCAGTGAAAACCCTCAGGCCTACATATTAAGTGGTCCTTTACTTGCCATGTGCAGTGAATCTCCAGATCCTTGTGGTCCAAAAATGCAGACAGACTTCGATGTAAGTGGGGCTCTAGAGGAAGATGTCACAACCAGCAGTTTAGACCAGCCAATTGCTCTGGATGTGGAGCCCGATCAAGTGGATGCAAATGCCACTTTGCCGTCTTATGAAATTCATCTGACAGATGGGAAACCACTTGCTGTCCCTTCAGATAATATGGCCAGTACAGAAGAAGCCGATGGAGAGCAAGGAATGCTTAACCTGGTGTGTGACCTTCTGGAAAAATGTGACTTTAACGGAGACGCTACTGATGCAAGCCAGTACCTGTCCGCATGGTCCCAGGAGAGTCATGAAACGATTTGTTCTGATCCAACCTCAGAATATGTCCTCGATCCTGCATGGGAATACGGATTCTGTAATATGGCTCCATGTGAAGATGGTGAAGATGCCTCTAAGGATAATCTTCAGGGCTTCCAGACCTTCATGGCAACCCATCCATGTAACCTTTTGGCCCTCGATGGTACATGTGTTTGGGACTGGCAGTCTGATAACCTTGATCTTGTAAGTATAGGTTACCCTGTTACCCTGCAACCTTTCTTTCTGAACACAGGTGTAAGTGAAAGGTTTTGTAGCATACTGTGGTGTGATTTGTGATCTTATTGCCTTTGTGGGTTGTAGAGATTCTATTATGATTCAGTATTACACTTGGAAAGGAAATGATTGACAACTTTTTTTTTTTTACCTCGCATTTCAGGAGTCTGGCAAGGTCTCTGACCTTAACCCAAATGCAAAAGCGTGGGCCAACCATGTTCCAAACGTAGAGGCGTCTGGAACAGCCTACACAGACACCTTGCCGCCATGGACGAAATCGATTAATGGCCCGGTGGATGCTGTAACGGAAGGTAAGCTGGCTTTTGGCAGTACGTATTATTTGTGTTGCACATGGATATCAATGTGTAATATTGTAAATCAGTCATGTAATGTCTGTATTTCACTCTTATCCCGTTGTCCTGTCTTAACAATTTGGTTACACCTTAATGAAACATATTTCTACAATTGTTGAATTGTTATCCGATATTGTAAATAGACAGTATAGGCCAAAAGTTTGGACTCTGTCTCATTCAATGTCTTCTCTTTATTTCCCTGGCTATTGACAGTACATAGTAGATTTTTGCAGAGGACATCAAAACTGCATGAACACATGTAGACTTGTGTGCTTAACAAAACGTATCAATTTCAGCAGCTGTCCAACAGCAATGTCAGCTGTCTGTCCACCTGGCATCAACATGGCACAGCTGATAGTCCCACACGTTTCAACAACCTTATTTTTTTTGTCTATTTTCAAGTAAAACACAGTCAGTCAGGTAGATCATAATTGAAACGAAAGTCATCCAGTAACTCGTTAGAATTGTAGAACTAGAGCTTTAAGACGTTCAAACCTTTTTTGGGGGCTTTTGCCAATACAAGCAAGATTTTCCTGATCTGATGAGTCACTTGGTTTAACATAGCTGGTTATCTAGGTGGCACAGTTGTACCAAAAGTAAAAATAGAAGTGGAAACCCCTGCAGATTCTTTCCAACACAAGTGACTAATCAAAGTAACTGGCTGGTTAGGCCCAGTTGCTCAATGTCAGATCAAGAAAATGTAAAATGCTTGTATTGTCAAATGCCTAAAACAAGGTTTAAATGTCTTAACATTCTAGCACTACAATTCTAGTGAGTTATTGGATGACTTTCGTGTTAAATTAAGATTGACTTGAATGACTGGATGTCTTCACTTGAAAATAGCCCAAAAAATAAGGTTGTTTAAACACGTGGGGGACCATCAGTTGTGCTGTTGACATCAGGTGGGTGGACACTCAGCTGACATGGCTGTTGGACAACTGCTAGAATTCTTTGTTAAGCCCACAATTCTATGTGTTAGAATCTACAATGTACTGTTAATAGCCATGAAAATGGCTGGAGAAGGTATTTAATAAAAAGGTGTGTCCAAACGTTTGGCCTATACTGTATATTTAAATTACTTTGTTATTTCTTGTGTATTGCGATCTTTGAAGTGGAGTCAAGTTGAGCATATGATTTTAATCACCAGGCTACGACGCAGGTTGTGAGCAGCAACATGCAGCCCTCTCCATGGACACCGCCCTGACAACACTGACGAAGCCAGTGGACATGGAGTGTGTTGCCAAAGACTCAAAGCAGCAGTCCGGCCTGGCAGGTGAGCCAGTAGCTGTTGCTGTACTGTGAAATGCACGCAGACAGTCTTTTTCTGATCTTGAGACGAGGCAGAATTATTCCCAGGTATCCCAAAGCTTGCGTGGAAACAAATCTCAAGTCTTCTGTGTCATTGATGGTGTGCGTGAGTGAGCAGGGCTTTTTCTGAACGGGGAATTAGGGGCGCTCCACCCTCATACCTTCGCGGGTGCACCCTCATACTTCTTTTAAAATAAATAAATAAATAAATGAATTACTTTTTTCAATCACGGGGGGGGACACACCCCCCTTCACCCCCGCAACCTGCCATGATGCTCCCTCATGCCAAAAATTCCTAGAAAAAGCCCTGGTGAGTGTACCATTATGGTATACTGGGTACTGACGGACCAGGAGTATTGGGAGGACGGGCATCATACTTGAATGTGTGTAGTTTATAAGCTAAGACCCACTTTCATAGCACGTATGCATGTGTAGTGGAAATGAGATAAAATAAAATTATGATTAACATACATTGTTTTGATGTCACACCGCAAGCCAGTTAAAGAATGTCTCGTTAGAAGCACAGCATTCCTTATACACATTTAACTTAAACCAATTATGAAAAAAAAGAAGCATTTTGCGATGAGCCAAATGACTGTAGAAAAACTTTCACATACACAGGATGGCCCAAAAAAAGCATTTCCACCAAAAAAAAGTCACAAACACTAATATATTGTTGGACCACCTTCAGCTTTGATTATGGTGCTCATTTGATGTTGCATTTTTTTCTCTGTCTCTACTTTTTTTCCTTACATTAAGTTTGCAACAAAGCGTGTATTGATGGTAGAGTCTTAACATTGTGTAAAGCCTTCTCCAGGACATCCAGATCTTCACTGAGGTTGAGGCCTGCACTCTGTGGTCACCACGTGTAAAAATGGTGTCTTGTGATCCCTGAACCATGCTTTCAAATTTTGAGTTTGTTTAGTCTGAGCATTGTCATGTTGGAATATGCCTGCCATGCCATCAGAAAAGAAAACAAACTTTGCCATCAATAGATGTGAATCAATCCAGACATTTACAGAGGTTTATTGAAACAATACAACACCAAATGTGCACAGGTATTAAATCTATAGGCTGTCATACAACATATTAGTGTGTCTGACACTTTTTGATGGTGGCTTTTTGTTTTTGGCCAGGCTGTGTAGTTAACTTAAGCTGACTTTAGGATTGAGATGCATTGCATTTAAGGCAAACCTCCCTGTATTTTACTTTGACAAAAAAGAGTTCTGGTTATATATCTATAGGAGTAGTTTATATCAGTTTACCTCCGTTTTGCCTCGACAGGTGGGAGTGAGAGAGAGCCCTCTGGCCAGTCAGAGGACCTCCGGGAGAAGTTGAAAGCCACACTGGAATTCTGCTTGTCACGGTAAGTGGATAAGGCCCCCCACGCGTCGACTTTTTAGTGTGCTTGCACCCAGAGGAAATCTGGCATACTAATTGGGTTGTTACCTTTTGTCAAATGTTGATTCATTCTTTTTAACCTCCACTGCAACCATTTTATCATTGAAGTAATATTCAGTGAAGACTCTGAAGCTGTCATCTATTGCTGTATCACTGAAGTGGGTTGAAATCTCCTCTGATGCATTACATTGACTGTTGTAGATGAGTAGGACTCCTGAAAAGGTGGGAAGAGGAAGCTGAACATTTCAGTGTCTAATCTTTCTTTCTGTCTTTCAGGGAGAATCTCGCCAATGACATGTACCTCATCTCTCAAATGGATAGTGACCA
The DNA here is from genome assembly GCF_034702125.1 of Engraulis encrasicolus. Classification (NCBI taxonomy): domain Eukaryota; kingdom Metazoa; phylum Chordata; class Actinopteri; order Clupeiformes; family Engraulidae; genus Engraulis; species Engraulis encrasicolus. The sequence continues at coordinate 14,430,071 of NC_085865.1, read as the reverse complement.
ATACGTGCCAATTGTCACTGTGGCCAATCTCGATCAAATCAAGAAGCTCAGCACTGACGTGGAACTCATCTCTGACATTCTGAAGTGTAAGCTTTTCTCACCTTGTTTTGTCGATTAAGATTTTCAATGGTTACTGCGTTTTCAGAGAACTTTAAACTTGGTTTCTTTGTACTCATTTCAGTGTTTTATGGTGAATGTTTCAATTATGAACCCCCAACCTTCACAATTAACCCGTACTGGACCTGTAATATTTTGTTGTATTCTGTTCACCAGCTCTGCCTCTAGTCCAGGTGGATAAGTGTGGCGAGAAGGTGAGGCCCAACCAGAACCGCTGTATCGTTATCCTGAGGGAGGTTCCTGAGGCCACTCCTGTGGAGGCAAGTCTTGTTTTTTTTCCAGTATGTTTACTTTCACGGCTTATTCAAGCTTGTTGGCAATCGAGCTGAACTCACATTTATGCATTCATTCATTCATTCATTCATTCATTCATTCATTCATTCATTCATTCATTCATTCATTCATTCATTCATTCATTCATTCATTCATTCATTCATTCATTCATTTGGTGAGAATTTCAAGTATACATGTGGTAAGAAATGTATAATTGGATGCCATTTTGTTCAAATGAAGGCTGTGGATTGCATTACTTGGAAACTTAACAATGAGACAAGTACTAGCTAAGCAATACAGATTCAAACATGGCATTGTAACACACAGTTTAAAAAAAAAAAAAAAAAAACATGTGCACACACACAAACCCTCCCCATCTCCTCTGTTGATGACCCACAAGCTCTTAACTGTTAATGATGTTTCTATGATTTAAAGACTTGGTCTTTGGTAACTTCCAGAAGGTAGAGTTTGGCACAGGCATTCACATTTTCTGATGCCACCATTTTGATCTCTCAGGAAGTAGAAGCGCTCTTCACGAGTGACAACTTGCCCAAGTTCATCAACTGTGAGTTTGCATACAACGACAACTGGTTCATCACCTTTGAGTCCGAGGCTGATGCACAACAGGTAAGGGAGTTTTTAGTTGGCCATCCTACAGCATGTGCCAAGAAAATGCAAGCTAAAATCATGTTTTCAATTATATGTGGTTACCAGAGTTTTTGGATCATATTGGAGCTCCTCCTGTTCCTCTTTCAGTGAGATTCTCATTCCAGTACAATACTAAAATCAATGTCTTGTGTGGCTCCTTAGGCATACCAATACCTTCGAGAGGAAGTAAAAACCTTCCAAGGGAAACCCGTAAAGGTAATGCTTTTCACACATTATTATTATTATTATTATTATTATCATTATTGTGTGTGTATGTGGCTGAATTGTGTCCCCTTTCTCCACATTTAAAAGGCCCGCATAAAGGCCAAAGCCATCGCTATCAATACGTTTGCACCAAAGAACGGCTACCGACCGGTTGACGTGTCTGCCAACGTGCAGCAGCAGCAGCAGCAACAGCAGCAGCAGCAACAGCAGCGCTACCAGTCTTACTACATGCCCCCCATTTACGGAGCACAGCAACAGTTTCCCCCTCTCTACCGACTAGTAGCCCCCCAGGGCTGGTCCACCACACAAGGTTACTTGGATCCTACTATGGTGAGTGCTGTAAAACTAAAAAAAAAAAAGTTCAATGGTGCAAACAATAGCTCATCTTAAAAGGGGAGATTATCAGTGGTAGTCTGATTTTATTGCTTTGTTTGTTTTTGGCGTGCAGCAGGTGGCTCCATTTCCAAATCCAAGCTTCATCAATGGCTTTCCAGGATCCCATAACTTCAAATCGGCCACATCCCCTCTGAATATCAGACAGTTCACGCCGAGAAACAGGTGCGGTTGATCTCATTGCATTGTAATGAATGCGTTTTTTTCCTGTTTCTTATCATTCATGTTTTATCTTTTCTCTGTCTTCCTGGGCAGAAATCACAACAAACCCCACGTTCGACCGAATACACTGGGGCTGGACCGAGGCGTGGGCATTCTTGACAACCCTTCCCCTTTCCCCAGCTTCCCTGCTGATCGCGTGTCCAATGGGGCGCGCGCCCCTCCTCCACCCCACCACGTAGGCTCTGGTCGCCCACGCCTGCCCTCGGGTCTGCCTCACCCTCGACGGGAGCAGATTGGCAGCGGGCGCATGGAGCCCAACGGGGCCAGCACATCCCTCAGTGCTACCCGTGGCAGGTACATACAACAGGGTTCCCGCGGGGTCTAAAAAAAGTCTAAAGTTCAGAGACTGTGATTTTAGGCCTTAAAAAGTCTATAAAACACAGATTTTCATCCTAGGTCGAAAATGTATTTTTACCCTGGTCTTAAAAATGTTACCTCCATTCATTTCAATTTTAAATATTGCGATTGACTGCGAGGCAAAGTAATATAAAATAAATGAATAAAAAGACGTTCGCTTCCGGCTATGGGCGTTTGTCTGCCAATGAAGTGGAAGGTGAACGATGACAGTATGACGATGATTTGCTTGATCGCAGGATATATCAAAAACAAACAGCTATGGGCACTGCAGAGGCATGTGGTGGCTTCTGGATAGCGTCTGCTGAATGCATCTAGGGGCAAAAATGTTTCATTGGGCGACAAGATTTCGCTGTTGCTGTCTAACAACTTGCTGTGGGACAACTTACTTACTGGGAGAAACAAGACCGATTCAGTAGATATCGCTTATTCCTTATGGTGCCGTAATTATCACAAAATACACCAAATAACGCCCGTCCGTCATTTAAAAAACCCTGCACGCGAGACCTCCTGTGAAATATATAGTCCTTAGCTGAATCTAGGCAAAGCATAACTTCACTCGCTTCCCTTCTCGCTTCTCTTGACAACTGTTTCCATAGGTGAACAAAATTGGCTAAGGCAGATGTAGCTGGTTTATCGGTAAATTGGCTGTATAATAATCGTTATGAAGCAATTGTTTATTCTGATTGCATTAAAGCCATGCTCTACTTTCACAAGTTTTAAAAATCGCTGGATTTCAAAGTGCCAATTTGCTACGTTTCCATAGGCATTTCAGGGAAAGCGCCAGTGCCGTTCTAGATAGAACAGCGCATCGCAACGAACAGAAGATTCTCTGCCACATAGGCCTACCCTGCGCAGCTCATAGCCTACGTGCTCCAATCTATTTCAGACAGTGTACAAACGGTATTACTCCAACAGCAACGATAATTTTAACCTCTCTGAATCTAAAGAGACAAGCAGTCCATTTGGCCAATCATTGACCAGTGAGGAAGCAATGTTTCACACATCTTAACAATCCCGACATCCAAGGGAATAGCAATGAGTCATGGCTATTTCTCGCTGTCCCACTTATGGACAAGGCCATACAATTTAATTTTATAACTGGACAACATGTGTACTGGCACTACAAACCAGGATTTCCCCTTGCACTTTAGGCCTGTAGTGAAGGCAGCCTCCTGATCTCATCTTCACTAGGTCCCCTGAAGGTTCTTTACAAAACTTGACATTTTAATGTTATGCAGATTAAGATGAAATTAAGCGAGGGCCGAATAAGATGGACTTATAGGTTCCCCAACCCTGATCTAATGTTATGTAGGCCATTTGATTTTCTGCTGATTTCCAAGTAGCCCATTTATCTTGCCATTATTTATTCATTGCACTTCAAAGTGAATTCCTGCTGTTTGTGCTTGTATATTACTGAGCATGGACAGGGTGTTAAAAAGTAGGTCTAATGATAATGCCCGAGGTTGGTCAAAAATGTTGCTCACAATGGTCTTAAACGGTCTAAAATTTGACCTACTGGATCTTTACAAGAACCCTGAGTACAAGTCCTCTGGCACTGGAACATTTGCTGTTTGGGCCAAAGCGAATTAATTTATGCTATTTTTTCCCTCAACGGAGACGGGAAGATCATGTAAATTCATACTTTTGATGGTAACACACGTCTGCAGATAATAAGCCAAACTGATCTACGGTCAGTATTGATGGGTTCGCACAATGGCTGGGTTGCCTGCAAAACGTGTCCACCCCTTTATTCAGCCTTGAGACTGCAGGGAGACACTTAACTTGACCTGGGGGTGATGAATCCCTTGAAGTTATTTTTTGTTCTTGTTTGTTTGTTATTGTTGTTTTTTGTGCATAAGCAAGCATTGTACATGACCCCTCCAGGTCTTAATCTCTGTTCTGTTTTTCTCTTTCCTCAAAGGAAAAATGTATATGGCAATAGGAAGAGGAGGGATGAGAAGTTTACAGTAAGTTTTGTCTGTGCAATTGCGATTTCGCAGTTTCGAGTGTTTCCATGGTGCTGCCCTTTTTCCTGCCCCAAACGCTTATATGTTTTGTTGTTTTTAAATTTGCACAGCGAGCCACCACACAGTCCCCTCCCCCAGCTCCAGAGCGTTCCCCCTCGCCCAGTTTCGAATTGGGCCTGTCAAGCTTCCCACCCCTCCCTGGTGCCGCAGGACAGCTGAAGCCTGAGGTCAAACCCGAAGTCCCTGCGGAGACTAGACTGTCTGCTATTGTCACTGGAACCACTAAGACTGACAAGGTACCCCATATTGTGTTGTATACTAAGGACTATAGATACAGTTGCATAAATAAATGTGGGCACCCTTCTGAAATCACAGGGACAAAATGTGTTTTCCCTACATGTATACAGAGACGTGAATGTACACCAGACCAAAATGCTTAGGGTAGAGTTTATGTAGTTGTATCACGCTGCATGCACACCAACGGCGCGGACATCCACAGAACGTGTCCGTTATCAGTCCGAAACGGTTAGAATGCATGAAAACAAATCATGCCTTGCACACAGGAACGCGGTGTAAGCGCGGCGCATGTCCGCGTTGCTCCTTGAAAATAGAACTCAAGTCTATTTTCCTGCGCGGACGTCCATGTTCAATGCGCGGCTCCCATTGAAAATGAATGGCTGCTGCCCGTGGATAGAACGTGGACGTTGACTGGCAGCCCGCGAACCTCTCGGACTCGCACTGCTCACGGAGCCGTTAAGGAAATGTGCCGTCCCTGTGTGCATTGTACCGACATAATGAATTGAAGTGTAAAAAGGGAAATTTTCTGTCGTGTCGTCTGTCGATCGCTCATCTGACATCGCTCTTGGACAGCTGATAGAATTTATATTTTTTGTTAAGCACATAATTTTACATGTGTTCATGCACATTTTTAATACCCTCCAAAAATGTACAACAGTACGTAAATAGCCATGAAAATAAAGAGAATGCATTGAATGAGAGGGTGTGTCCAAACTTTTGTATGTAGGAACCCAAACACCATATTCTGCCCACTGAGGTGGTGTTTATTTTGGTGGAATTTGTTTTCATTAGAGTGAATATTTTTTTTTCCTCCCCCCCATCTACAGCCACTGAGTAAGGATCTGGTCAACAGCCGTTCGGTGGCTTTGGTGTCTCCCAAAGAGCTACCACAACCTGCTGTGGCCCCGCCTCCCCAGGAACTTAAGCCGCCGCCACCCACATCTCCAGCACTCTCCCAAGAGTAAGATAAAACTATCCACCTTCACTAACCACCAATACATTTTTGTGGATACATGTGTTTGATGGCTTACTTGACACATTGGCACTAAAGGGTGGTTTTGTTTGCTTCTGTTTTTAGCACTCCGAAGGCTCCTCTGGAAAAGCCCAAGGACAACCCCTTAACTGCAGACAAGACGCTGGCACCAGGACCATCACTGACTACTCCTGCTCAGCCTACCACGACCACCACCACCACAACGATCACCACCCCCGGCCCCACCCCTGCTACAAAGGTAAGGGGGCGTTGGGGAATTGGCCATTGAATTCAAAGTGGATCACTTATTTTTTTACATCTGAAGTGATGCTAGGTTTTAGTGTCATCAGTTTTACACTATATTACCAAAAGTTTTCTCTTACCTGCCTTGACTCATATATGATCTTAACTGCCATGCTATTCCTAACCTATTGGGTTCAGTATGTAAGGGATAATTGACAACAGGGTGTTCGGATAGCAGAAATTTGGCCACGGAAGTGGTAATGTGGCCACAACGCAAAGCGGAATACACGTAACGCGAACAAAGTCAATAATCCTGCTTATACTTGCTGGTTGCCTGAAGTTTATTTGGGGAATCATTTCCATGTAAAACAGCTTCCTTCCATCCCAAGCTACATTTTTTTCATAATTTAATGGTGGACTGCTGTTCATAATTCTGAACCATACACATGATCTGCGGAAAATTAATAATCACAACGACAGCAAACCAATTGGCTAGGTTTCACGCCCTTGCCAGAGTTCTGAGCCGCCGCCTCGCTATTAACTACGTGGAACCGCTCACTTGGTCGGCCATTATCCCTTACTTAATCAATATTCCATCGAGCACATTACACCCTGCCGTGGTGTAAGATACTAGTACGCCTTTTGCAGTTATTACAGCTTCAACTCATCTGGGAATCTTTCATAAGAATTCTTTCCTCCTCGATAGGGACAAGGAAATTAGTCACTTTGTCCTGAAATGTGCAATCTATATGTTTCATAGAATAATACAGAATCATGAGACTGTGTTAAATACCCCACTAGTTTTAACCATCTCCGGTCAGCGTCTGGACACTTCTGCTTGTTCCTGCGTGCTCTTGAACGTCTCTGCGTGGCTTTGGTCATGGCACAACTTTGCCGTTTTCCTTGCTTGTTTCGCTGTTAGTTAGTTAACACTAAAGCACCAAATACATTTCCTTCCGGAAAGGTTAGGGATAGTTTTGGTGTGGGCCCAGCTTTGCATTCTTTTTGTTTAGCAACAGAAATTAGTATTGGCCACGTGGAAAAGCTTTGGACTGCGCAAGGTCTTAAACTTCTCTAACACATGGCCCTCCCACATGGCAACAACACAGTAAATTGGACCAACTCACGGAATGCGCTAGTGTGAAACCTATTTATGAGATTAGTCTGCGTAGCGAGCATTGCCTGTAAATGTTACCCTTCTTTCAGCAGGAGCCGCGGAAGCCCAGCTACGCAGAGATCTGCCAGAGAATACGGGAAGCTCCCCCCACCCACCAGGCCGCCGCCGAGGCCCGGCCGGCTTCTGGCGACGAGGCCAGAGCCCCTCCTGACTCCAGCGAGCCCAGAGCCAAGGAGGTGAAGCCTGCCGCTGCTGCTGCAGGGCGCCCCCGAGAGGCCTGGAGGCCTCAGACAGACGGCGGCGGAGAGAGACTCTGCAGCGAGCCTGCTGCGACCTCGCCCTCCTCCTCGCCCTCTGAGCACCACACCTGAAGAGGCCGAGCAGAGCAGCTGAACCTCCTGCAAGGACTGGAAACCTGAGAAGCAGAAATGACCTTAACACCGCATCACTACCAACATCACCACCATCCACAGCCCATCCAGTGTGGGAGGGCTGCAGCATTTAGAACACCCCACAACCATGCACGCACATGAGACACACACACACACACACACACACACACACACACACACACACACACACACACACACACACACACACACACACACACACACACACACACACAAACACACAGCAGCTCCTACTTGTTAATCAAGACTGTCTCTGCTCCCTCTACTGGTTTCTCACTAGAGATGCTTTTCTCTCCTATCCACCACCCCTCCCCCTCTGCTCTGCTCTGCTCTGCTCTGCTCTCCTCTGCCCTGCATTCCCCACCCCCCCTGCCCCCCTAACATGTATTAATGACAGCAGCTCATTACTGGAATCAGCAGCATGGACGCCAGAAGCATTTGTGGGTACAGAGGCATTTCCTTTTGTGTGCGTGTGTGTGTTTACGTTCTTTATTAACATTACTGTTTTGTTTTTTCTTTTAAAAGGACCGAGATAAGTACTGGTTCTAATATAAAAGTATGTACTCTGATTAGTTTGGCACGGGCTGACGCATTTTTAATGTAGCTACGTGTTGATGATAGAGGTGTGGAAATTGGATTAGTGCTGTTTTCTTTTTCCTTTTTTTCTTACATCTCTGTATTGGTCTATATTTTATATCTTTTTCTTTCCTTTTCTTTTTTTAACCAGGGTGACGTTACAGACTGCACTGGTCTTTTCTTTTCTTTTTGTGCAACCGTTTTGTTCAATCTCCTTGAAAGCAGATGTTGTAGCCATGTTCTGCATGATTGAAATAATCTGAAAAGAAATGCTCCCTCAGTTCTTTTATTTATTTACAGTTGTACAAATCAGCACTGGAGAATTAGATAATTTTTTTTGTAATTAAAAAAAAATCACCAGCACACAATAACACCTTTTTGAATGAATTGTGTTTGGTGGGAGTCGTTGCTGGTGAGAAGTATTCCACTGTCCTGTATGTTTTTTTTTTCTTTCTTTTTTTCTTGTCTTTTATTTTAAAGATGTATCTAATTTTAAGTGAGCGCCTTACTTTTGAAGTTGTGTGTGGGTGAGATATTTTTTCCTTTCTTTTAATTAATATTCTTTCAATGTGGAAGTCAAAAAGTACTGCACACTGAGTCCTCAGGAGGGGGGGATCGCTGGGTCTTCGGGCTAACGTAGGGTAGCGTATAAAGCAGGGTTTGAGGGGGTGGGGGGTGTTCATGTGCCTAGCCTGTTTTCCGTCTTGTGTTGAAACTGGCATCTGTTCTCTTAAAATCTTTACTCATGCTGATGTGGTGCTAATTTGTGGTTTCTTCTGTACGTTTTGTTTTCCCCCTGTTCGTTTCCTCTTTTGTTTCTGGCAGGAAAACAAACAAAAATAAGACGGTTCCACATTAAGCAGTCCATTTTGAGACCCACCCTTATATAGCTATCTCTACAGGACTTGACTTGGTGCTCAGGCAGAGGCACAGAAAAACTATGTGGAACCAGCATTTTCCTTCCTCCCTCCTCTTCTGCATGTACCCCCACCCTTTTTGTGAACTCTGACATTGTTTTGGTTAGTGTCAACTGTTCTTTTTTTTTGTTAACCCTTTTGTCTCCTTGTCAAGTGTTGGTCCCTTCTCCATTTGGTATGGTCCAGTCAAACCACAGAAAAGCAGGTCTCCTCGCGGATGTCTTCCTGACAAAGGTGGGCTCTGAACTTCCTCTCGGTCAATATATCGCTCTTGGGACATCTTCCTGCTTTTGCCTTCAAAGGTTAAGAAGACATTGACGTTTAGCCATTTTTGTTTGTGTGTGTTTTGTTTTTTGTTTGTTTTTTAATTATTTATTATTTCGATTTCGTTTTCGTTTCTCTTCCCACACCGATCTGCAAGGCTGAAATTTGAAACATGGTGGGGTGAAGAGTTAAGGAGGTTGAATCCCTATTCTGAGAAATACAAGGTTGATTCACGCAACCCTTTCAGTTACTTTTTCAAACATGCAGAAAAGGGTGACCATGATAAAAAGAAGAAAAAACTAAACTTAACAAAAAAAAACTTGAATTTATTTAAACTTGAAGACGTTTGCCTTAACTGTTCAGCTAATCACTTGGAGTTTTGTTTTGATTATACAAATCAAAATAATATATGTACCACACACATACTCGACTTCTTTTCCCCCCCCTTCTTGACACCGCCACCCCAAAAGGTTTTGGAGCAAAAAGAAATGTTAACATAGCCTTTTGTCACTTGTCCTGCTAAGTTACTTTCTGTCTTTTCAAACTCCAATAGCAGAGCACACTTGGGATTTCGTGAAGAAAGAAATGGAAGAATCTCAGTTGGCTGTTGATTCAGTTCTTTGATTTTGTTTTTTTCTTTTTTGTAAATGCAAATAGTTGATACTGTATTAAATATGTGCACTCGTGTGTACGATGTCTGTACAGATGTAAATAATTTGAAAAGAAAAAAAATATTAGAGGTACCCTTACATTGGTTTAAAAAGGATTAAAAAAAGATGTATCAAAATAAATGTCAATGCTGAATTGGATGCCACCGATGTCCCAATGTGTTATTTGTTGTAGTCTTGAACATGTTTTTACTAGTATGTTGCCTGTCTCAAACCCACACATTTCTTACTTAATTGCCTTGCTACTGAAGCCAACAAGCCAGGAGTGGAAATTGTAGTTGATTTACCTGACACTTCAGTTCTAAAATTTGCCCTTTGTGGACCAGATAGGCTTGTGGTGCATAATCCGTATCCTCACCCCATCTACCTCCCAACAAAACCACTCTCTGAAAATGTATGGATGTTGAAAACAAGACTTTGAATGTTAAATATGAACGATTTGGAATCAGTTACTCATTTTGACCATGGGAATGGCAAGACGCTGGCAAAGGCTTAGACATCTGTCCATCATTCTAACCCACTAAAATAAAATACAGAAATTACACTTGTGCGGCTTTTCTACAAGAAATTTGCAAATCTGTTCGCACCCAAAGAAAAAAAAACGGTTTGGAGTGAATTTGAGGGCACTTTCTGGGAAAAAAAGACCATGGGAATGCCAAAACTCATTTAGCATGTTTTTGTTACAACTTTCCCCATCAGAGATTTTTAGTGGAAAATGTGACTTTGTTAGGTCCCTCATTGTTTTCACATTTTATCTAATTTAAATCAGATTAACAATTTGAGGGACCTAACAAATTCAAAAGTTTGGACACCTTTCTCATTTAATGAATTCTCTTTAATTTTGTGACTATTTACAGAACACTACATTTTCATGGAGGGCATCAAAACTGCATGAACACATGTATAATTGTGTGCTTAACAAAAAAAAATAATGAAAAAAATGTCTAACAGTGATGTTAGCTGAGAATTTACCTGATGTCAACACAGCACAACTGATGAACCCACATGTTTCAACAAGCTTTTTTTGTCTATTTTAAGTAAAAAATATTTTCTTGATCTAACATAACTGGTTATCTAGGTGGAACAGTGGTATAAAAAGTAAAAGTGGAAAAACCCTGCCACAGATTCCCTCAACACAGGTTTGTCCTCTCCGAGTAATTAGCTATTGACCAAGTGACCCAATGTGAGATCAAGAAATGTCTAAATTGGTTGTATTGGCAAGTGCTTAAAACTAGGTTTAAAACATCTCAAAATTCTAGTTCTACAATTCTAGGGACGTATTGAAATGAGTTGGAGCCATCAGTTGTGCCGTGATGTCAGGTGGATGGTCAGCTGACATTGCAGTTGGACAACAGCTACAATTGATATTTCTTTTGCACATTCTACATGTGTTCATGCACAGTTCTGATGCCCTCCATGAAAATCCACAATGTACTGTAAATAGCCACGAAAATAAAGAGTGCATTAAATGAGAAGGTGTGTCCAAACTTGTGGCCTGTACTGTATTAATTTTTCTATTTATATTTATTTATTTATGCAATATCTGAACCCCTTGGGCCTCACACTGAGTCAATTAGTCAGTTAATCAACACCCAATTTTGCACGTCACAATGGGAGATTCCATACTGCCGTGGTATAAGCAGTCATAGTGCACCCCTATGAGATCATCCCATCATGCTGTATTTTCATGATACAATATCGCAGTAGCTATATTTGTTTTCCGGCAGATGTGTAGACATGTGAGGGTATTCCAGAGTAAAACTTTTTAGATTGTTATTATTTTGTTATAATAAACGAAGATGTGCAAAAGTTTCAAATTGGCTGTGAGTTTATAGCCAATATAAATTCATAATTAAACACCTGCATCTGGACATGCTAATAGCATTTTGGGAAATAATACTGTGGTCAGATGGAATTGAGCAGGAGTTATTTATTATGACCATAGCAATGGGAGGTGCACATGGCAAAAGTATTCACTTAATTTCATGATATTTTAAGATGTCAATGCAGTTGCACAAGTGCAATGTTTTGAAATGGTCATCCCAATTTTTAGATCGTAACATAATTGACAATGCATGGATTGATTTGAAACTGACTTTCTGGAGAGAGCTGTGCTGCGCATCTTAAATCACCTGTGCCATATACAGCTCCAGGCCTTTTTATTAGAATACCATGAAAAAGTTGATTTATTTCCATAATTCCATCAATAATGTTAAACTGTCATGGATTGTAGATTCATGGCCCAGTTTTTTAACTATTCCAATCATTATTTTTTTTCTTTTTATATACGTTGGCCTTCCAGCTAAAAAAAACATGAATTGGGGAATTCGCATTATTAGAATATTGTTATAAAATCAAAATTTTCTTCATCAAAATTCGGGTCACATTAAATCAGTTGAAATTTGGTACTTTCTACATAACATGCAATGGTCAATACTTGGTTAGGACATTCTCTGTCTTCATAATGGCCATGATGCGTTTAACATTGAAGTCAATGGCAAAAACAGTGCATGGGAGTTATGGAAGCCCAGATATCCTTGATGCTTTGCCGTCAGCTGTTTTTGTATAGCTGACCTGGTGTCCCACACTTCACTCTTCAATATACCCTGTAGATTTCCATGCCACGTTTTGGCGCTAACTCACCAGTTTAATTCTAAATAACCAGAAATGAAACCCCATTCATTTTCAATGGAGTTTCATTTCTGGTTATTTAGAATTAAACTGGTGAGTTAGCGCCAAAACGTGGCATGGAAATCTACAGGGTATATTGAAGAGTGAAGTGTGGGGCACCAGGTCAACAAACAAGAACAGCTGACAGCAAAGCATCAAGGATATCTGGGCTTCCATAACTCCCATGCACTGTTTTTGCCATTGACTTCAATGTTAAACGCATCATGGCCATTATGAAGACAGAGAATGTCCTAACCAAGTATTGACCATTGCATGTTATGTAGAAAGTACCATATTTCAACTGATTTAATGTGACCCGAATTTTGATGAAGAAAAATGTGATTTTATAACAATATTCTAATAATGCGAATTCCCCAATTCATGTTTTTTTTGAGCTGGAAGGCCAACGTATATAAAAAGAAAAAAAATAATGATTGGAATAGTTAAAAAAACTGGGCCATGAATCTACAATCCATGACAGTTTAACATTATTGATGGAATTATGGAAATAAATCAACTTTTTCATGGTATTCTAATAAAAAGCCCTGGAGCTGTACTGGGGGACCCAGGTTTCATTTGGCTCTCTTCCCACGAGTTTCTCTTGTCACATCTCCTTATCCGGTCATAAAGGTGCCAACCAAAAAATGCTTCTTTTTTAAAAAATAGAATGAAACAGCCCGTTTACACAATAAAGACAAGTAATCTGTTTTGGAATGATTGGCAATGATTAAAAGTGCCAGAATTCTTGTCTGCTTAGTATCTGATGGCCATTATATCCAGCTAGGGGTATAAATTAACTTTTTTTTTATCACTAGCCAATTTAGTGTATATTAATCTTAACTATACGAGTAAAGTGGCTTGTATGTTTTCTTTACTAGCAGCCGCATTGAATTTTCACCAGCTTTTGGCCTGTTTGCGGGTGTTAATTTAGACTAGTTACTGATTATTAAAGCAAAATCAGTATTAAAACATAGCAGTTTAAATGCACATCACATTGTTCCCGTTAGAACTATTAAAATGATTTCACAACTGAAATGTTTCGTTCCCAATGATGTAATTTTGTTAAAATTAAATAGTTGCTTCAAAATCTCATCAAAAGGTACACAGGTGTACTGATTTTTCAAATGGGTGCCCGTTTTTTTTTTTTTTTCAATACAACTGTATTACACATGGATGGATTTCCTACTGAAACCTCTGTATGTGGAAATCGCACCAAAAATGCAGATGTATCAGTCTGAATGAAGAGGTTTTCAGATTTAATTTAATGCGGAATTCAGTGAATGCCTGTTTTCATGGAAAATCAGTCTTCGTACATCCAAGCGTTTGTGTGAAAAGTGATGCATTTAGCTTTTCTGTGTGTACACAAACTATATACATGAAGCCACAGGTCCATACTACGTGCTGTAAAGGATGATGGCTTTGTGTGCTCTCACCTGTAGGCTCCAATGTGACCACTAATATTAGGAGCTTAAGTGATACACTACCATTCAAAAGTTTGAGGTCACTAAGTTTGGGGTTATTTTTTGCTATTCAAACTGTAGACATCCATTGAATAGCTTGGAATGGTACAAAGAATGGGACTGAACAGTCAGATGAAAAAAAAAGATTACCTATCTAATTGGTTAAACTGGACAGAAGAGTAAAAGAGTTGTTTGGTCTTTTTGACTATTTATGATAGGACAGTTAAGGTGTTGACAGGAAGCGAGTGGGAGAGAGAGACGGGGAAAGGACCCGGGCCGGGAATCGAACCGGGTCAGCCGCACGGCAGGGCCAAGAAGAGTAAAATCTAACCAACATGTTTCACATATTTATTACATAGGAATATGTGTTTTCAATCTATTTTTGACAGACATTTATTTGGTTTATTAGAGAATTCATGGGACCATTCCAGGTTACGACAAGTTTTGTGACATTTGGGGGTACAATCACACTGCTGCAGCCCTCCAGCCATTGTGTGTGTGTGTGTGTGCGCGTGTGCGTGCGTGCGTGTGTGTGTGTGCGCGCGTGTGTGTGCGCGCGCGCGTGTGTGTGTGCGCGCGCGTGTGTGTGTGTGTCAGGGCTGATAGTATTCAGGCTCCATGCCTGATTTCAGGCTTGACAGAGTTTGCAAAAATAAAAACATTGATAATAATTAGCCATTAGGTTATTCTTAGCTCAGAAAGTGTTACAGGTTCAGTAGGGTCCTTCTACTATCAGGCTTGAATAATGGTCATACACAGGCTATTAAATGTTTGAATAATGTGTCAAAATAGGCCTACGTTACGTTACTATGCAGTATCTTGTCGTCGCCGGTAGAGCAGGGGAAAAAGTTCAGGCTCAGGATTTTTTTTCACTATCACCCCTGGTGTGTGAACGGGTCCAGCCGGAGCACATTGACATTTGACACTTTGATGTCTTTACACGTTGTGGCCTCGCCTCTTTTCTTTTGTTGCACAGAAGAACTGCATGAAAGTCTTGAAGGTGATAGACAGCTCAAAGTCCCTGACTGCAGAGGAAAGAAGCTGGTGGATACATGCTGGGTAAAAGACCTGCAATGCAGACCACCCTACAGGTGAGGTGGGTGTGGTAGATGCATACAGTATATCGGAGTGGGAGGGGAGGCAGGCACACACACAAGGCTTTCCTGGGACCACAGACTGGCCAGGGCACTTTTGGTATAGGCCAGCCCCTCAAGCCCACCTCCATACTATAATTATGATGGGCTCAGTCAGGGACGGCCCAAGCCCTTATGGGGCCCTGAGCAAAATGTAATCCAGGGTTTCGTCATACCACCACCTGCTTCATCAGATGCTTCATAAGCTTCATTTACTTGCACGAGTGAGGGGTAGGAGCTAAGGACATTTAGGAAGTCTACCTGTAGATCTTGTACCTATCATGCATTGCATCAACAGAAAGCCATTTTTCACAAAGGAATTTCTTAGTTTCGCTTCAAAACTATTACTCTTCATTATATTCTGCATTTATTGTAGGGTTTTTACAAATAAAATTGGTAGGCCTGCATGAAAAATGACGTACCCACCGTCATTTAGGCGTCCCCCGATATATAATGGATCCTGTTTCCATTGTGGCAGTACTGTAAGTGGTACATGAGAAAGAATGACAGTATACAGTTGAGGACAATATTATTAGCCCCCCTCCTGAAATTAGACATTTCTCTTCATTGATCATTGAGAATGATCATTATTAATAAATGTATTTTATTCTGGAAACGAATACACCATGGAGATAGTATCCAATAAGTTAAATTTGGACTTTTCCATTTTCACAATGAGTTTAAACAAAAAAGTGTAAAAATGGCAAGGACAAAATTATTACCCCCCTTATTATTAATAGTCAATACAGTGCCATTTATGAACAAAAATTGACAGCAGGCACTTTGATTAGTTGTTAACTATGTTGGCACATGTCATACCAGGGATTTTGGTCAATTTTTTTCATTGCAAATAGTTAAGCTGGTCCAAATTGCATGGATGTTGAGGATGGACATTAATTTTCAGCACTCTTCAAATACTATCGATAAGAATTGAGGTCTGAACCACTCCATGACCATGGTTTTAGTATCCTTGAAGAACATTTGAACTATTTTGGATGCAAGTTTTGGGTTATTATCTTATTGAAAGATCCAGTGAAGATCTTAACTCCCTCTATGAGCATATTTTTGCAAGGTCACTTTCCACATTCTATCATAATTTTCAGTTTTTATGGTGCCATACACCCAAACAAGGTTTCCTGTGGCTGAGGCTGCCACATAATGATGCATCCACCACCATGTTTAATTGTGGAAACCATCTTATAACGATTCAAGGCCTATCCCTTTCCTCACCTGACAGAAGCAGAATTCATGCATCAAAGCAGGTGCAATTGAATATCATCAGATGAAAGCAGAGACGTTCAAAACTCATTTTTGACTTTCAAATGTTCACAGGCAAAGCTCAATAACACTCTGATATGCACTGCCTTTAGTAAAGGGGTTCTTCTGTGATGATGGCCCGAAAGCCTAATATGATGACAAGCCCTAACAACTGTCTTTCTTGGGGGGAAAAAAACCTCCAGGTGAGGCCAGGTCAATAACAATCATCTAGGCAGGTGTCCAATGCTTCTTTGGTCTAATGAGGCTAAGCAGTTTCCGCAGTTACACATAGTGGAAGGGCATCAAGTTTAGTCTGTTATTCAGCCTCAGACACAGGGAGTCTGGCTCTGAATCTGGATTGCCGGGTCTTCCAACAACATTGTAACCCAAAGCATACATTTTGATTAGTTCAGAGGTTCTTCAAGGACACTAAAACCATGATATTGGAATCACCCGCTCATAGTCCAGTCCTCAATCCCACTGAGAGTCTGTGGTTAATGTCTATGCTCAGCATCCATGCGATTTGGACCAGCTAGAACACTTTGCAGTGAAGAAATGGGCCAAAATCCCTAGTGGGGCACAAGCCAACCTAGGCAGCAACTTATCAGAGCCTGTTGTCAGTTTTGGTTCATAAATGGCGCCATATTGACTATTAATGATCAGGGGGCTAATAATTTTGTCCTTGTCATTTTTGCTCTTTTTTGTTTAAACTCATCGTAACAATAGAAAAATCCAAATTCAACTCATTGAACATTATCTCCATCAGTGTATTTGTTTCCAGAATAACAGAAACGGTGAATAATGAATAATTCTTACTGAGAAATCAAGAGAAATGTCTAATTTCAGGAGGGGGGCTAATAATATCGTCCTCAACTGTATGACTAGCAAAAATGGTGGAGAGTCATGGGCGGTTCTAGACGGGCCAGGAGAGTTCATTTCTTCCTAGAACGTTGCTGCTCACGGGGGGTACCTGGTGGCGTGGGGGCCCCAAGACATTGCATAGTTCGCTCATGCCTCGGGCCGGCCCTGGGCTCAGTCCACTGTGCATTAAGCATGCACCGATGGGCTGCCCCATCTAAATTGTAGGCAGGTATCTAAGGGAAATTTTGAAACAAACAAAAAACAGCAGCATTGGTCCCTAATGACTGTCGGCCCACCAGGAAAATGGCTTGTATGCCAGATGACCATTTCCAGCCCTGCATACACATTCAATGTGGCTTTTGTTCAGACCGTGTTGCTGGTGCCATACCATGTGGTGTTGAAGCTGAATACTAGGCTGCAGCCTGCTCTCGCAGGATTCCGTGAAATGGAACAGATCCTTGGGACACGAAATCTTCGGCAGTTTCAGAGTTTGCCAAAATTCCCTATACGTATCAGTCACAGAGGTGTTTTCTGTGATGGACTCACGGAAGTGCTCTGGGTGCCCTACTCACACTCCTTCATGGGACCCAGGATTGAAAATAAAAAACCAACAACCACATGGAGTGTACAGAAAAGGTCTCCCTTTGACTTTTTTCCATATATGTGTAGTACCATGGAAGGGCAAGACTTTTAGGCTCCTATAGGGTGCCTCTCAAATGTGCCTATGATTACTCTTAGCGTGCGGGGTAGCAGAGCTGTGATTGTGCTTTGCTGGTGAGTGATGCAGTGTTCTTTGACTGGGGGAGGTCTTCAGAGATGTCATCCCAGTTCACCGACACACAGCCAGAAACTCGGCACTGCTTATTGTCACAGTGAGACTGTTGGAGTGACACTATGGAGTGTTAACTATGGTTTTCTCCATGTTCAGGGGACAAGTTGTCACGGTACCTGTGCACCACCAAGTGCATCTCATCATTGATGTCATATAGGTGCCGATCCTGTGGATGCTCTGGAGCTGGAGCACCCATGACATTGTTAAGCACCCGCATACATTTGTCGAATTAGATGCAAGCACAGAAAGTATAAATCAATAAATCAATATCAACAAATCTGTATCCCTGACTGTTGCTGAGGTGAATTGCATCAGACACAGTTTTGCCATCGGCAAACTTCATGAAGAGGTTGAAGCTGTGTGGTGGTTTGTAGGTGAGATGTCTTGATCTCTGGATGATGATGCATTATGATGATGTATTGAGCAATATTGAGTACTGAGTATGTCTAAGCAATACTACACAAAAGTGAACACATCTCATACTTGGTAGTGCTGGATCACACACCATTTTTTGTTTGTGAGGCTGGGATTATTTTCTGCCAAAGAAAGGGGAGTATGTGTTCATTGATGTATTGATATTTTTTTATCATTATTATCCAAAGAATGGTGTTTTCTGCATTTTAGGTCAAAACCCATTATGCATGCCAAACCAACTTATTAACAGAAGATAGACCGCTTGTGGAGTTGGATAGATCAATGAAGGAGATGCAACAATGAAATGTCCCATCAGGTGACAGGGTCTACATGGTGGGTGGATTCAGAAAAGTGAATTATAATAATTTAAATTGTACACATCCCTTTCGAAAAAGGACTGAACCTATCTGGGTCATGGTCTACTATATTTTTAGAAAATTCTCTCTGTAACCTGCATATTTCACCAGAATCTGACTTATTGAGGAGTTTATTGTAATAGATTAAATTATACACACCCGTACAAATGACTAAGCCTCTCTGTGTTCTCTTTGTAATTTGCCAGCATGTTGCTAGATATACCACTAGGCCTAGAAGTGTACTGGTGGGTTTGTCAGAGTTTATTGTACCCCTTTGCCCTTAAATAAATACCAACTTTGTCCACTAGGGGGTGGCACCTGCGTGGGATGTTGCCGATTGATCAGTGCTGGCCTTCTATTATTCAAGCTAAAACCTTTTAAAGGTGCTGGTAAAAGCATGGTAACGTATCATGTATTCAATACAGATCAGTGTATTTTGACTATGCATTACACTTAGTGTATCATTTGATTATTATTTGGATTTCGTTATATCTCAGCAGTATTATTTTTTGGTGTGTGTGTGTGTGGGGGGGTGTTTTTAATATTCATGTCATATGTAATAATCACACAGTGTGGTGTGTGCTGCTAACGTGTGTGTAGTGTGTGGGGGTAAGGGGGTACAGTAGGCGGAGGAGGTGTAGCCCCCCTCTCTCCGTCCGTTGGCTGTGGATATAGCGCCCCCATCTGGTAATGGCACAACGCACGTCCCCTTGCGTCATGCGAGGGTGACAGTAAAAGAAGCAGGAGCTGCAAACACCGCTGTGATCTGCGAGCCACACCGACGCACTGACAGCCAACATTGCACTTAAGACGTTGCTGGACAGAGTCCTATAGAGGAGACAGATATGGCGGAGTTACGCTGAGAGTTAAAGAAAATCTACGCATTATTGTTCCACGACGGTTTAACTCGGACGACCATCTCCTCTGCCCCTATGTTCTGCTGCGGAGAGGAGAAAGGGCAGCGTTGAGAGACTTGGTTAAGAGCGCGAGAGAGAAGAAAGGACGAGTGTGATTTTTAAACGGACAATGGCGGACCGCGATGCGCTGCCCCTTCCTTTGGAGGTGCGAGCCAGATTAGCTGAGTTGGAGCTGGAGTTATCGGAGGGTAAGAATAAATTCACCGTTCATCCTTCGTTTTTTCGGCTAAACGCTATTGTGGAGAATATGATGCCATCCCCCACCCCCTCCCTCTCCCTCCCCTTCTCCAAAACACCACCGCCACCAGATGTTGAATGCAATTATCATTCAAACTGCCTTTACTAGCAAATGCAGAATGTATCCAGTAGAAAGGCAACTGTTTGATGTATAATGTCATCTTCTGGCTTTTGTCTCCACCGACGGCTTCAAACATCATTAACTGCACACAAGTCTAAAACCGTTCAGTTGACCTTGAATTTATCAACCGAAGACTTGAAGACTGTTGTACCTCATTTGAGAGTTTCGTCAGACCTGGTCTGTTTATTCCACCGCATATCGTTTTAATGATGATAATATCATTATGGCTTAATCCACACAACAAGAAAACAACTGCCCTTCAAAGCCCACCATGCTGGGGTATTAAGCAATATTCAGATATTTTCCGAGATTCGAATTCAATCGATCTGCCTCAGCGATGGTATTCCCAGAATCGGATTCTCTGGCAAATCGTATCCGAAATAGCCTACGAAACAACAACAAACATTTGAATATTTTCGAGAGCTTTGTGTTTAATGTAGAATGTTTGTGTATAATGCCTAAAGACATTGGAATGTAGGCTACAAGACGGCCTTAGGTTTCGAATGATTGTAACGCAGTGTTTTTCATAGGGTATGCAGCGCCGTCTCAAATCTGTATTTTGTTTGCTCCCTCATCCTGGCATTTGCTGTTTTTTTCCCCTCGTGCTGCTGCGTGTGATTCCCAGTTATAAGAAAAGCTGAACCATGTAAGGCGAGAAATGCTTCAGATTTTGCCTAACACGCACGCCCATGTTTTGGTCTTTGCTCCGACGTTCCATTTTATTGTCCCTGTATACAATTACGAGAAGGGTGTTATGGGGAAATTATGCGGGCCATGCCCAATGTAAGACATAGTAGATAGGCCTATTAATGTTAGCATCTATAATTATGGCCTACCTCTGTCAATTTTGCGAATCTTTCGCCAATGATGCTGACTGACTCCTTTTTATGCCAACAGTAGGCTACCCTGCTGTAGTCTATGGTCGCACGCCAATGATTATTGGCCTACTATTTCCACATTTTTTGTTGGATGGAATGCAGTCTGTGTTTTCCCGACTGTTCGATGCCGTCTGCTAATTTTGAATTTACTTGGTCTTAAGACAGACGGGATCCTTCTCTAAGGACCACTGCACGGCTGAGTGTAGTGAGCTGACGTTTACAAGACCCACTAGTTCTAGTCCTTCACCGTAATCTGCATTACCAGTCTTCACTTGGACTCCCCTAGAAAGGGCCTGCGAATTGGCAGTGATGTTAGTCTGCTTTTGCTTCGAGATTCAATACATCCAATGAATAGGCCACATTAAAAAATGGAACCTTAAATGACTTCAAATGAGTAATACCCCACTACAACCAAGTCAAGTGTTGAAAGATGGGTCTCCTACAAAAGTTGCATCTTCTCTTCTGGATGTGTTGAATTGACGCCATGGCTTTACACACACCCCTTTCTTTCTCACTGTGAATGTCTCATAATGTCACAAATCATAGGGCCTGTGCCTGTGCTTACATGAAGAATCCAACCAGGGGTTGGTTACAGTAGATGCAGCGAGTGATTGTAAAGCCTCCAGTGGTGGGTGGGAGGGAGGGAGGGAGTGTTGGTGATGTGTGTTTTTGGACTTCCTGGGGCTTTTTGAAATCTTCCCTCTATAGTGCAAGTCTCCCCTCCAGTAACATCTGGGTCTCATTTTTACACATCCTTCAAGCCCCTCGGCATCTGGTGCTCCAGTGTGCAGAGTCAATGCAAAGGTCCACCTAACCCCTTCGTTACCATAGCAATTACTGATGGCCTCAGAATTGGGAATTATGTTGCGCCCGGGCCAAAGACTACGTCACATTTTAGCTGCCAGAACAATGATTTGTTTTACTTGCCAAAATGCGTCACCTGTGATGGAAGTACGTCCTTTCAGCGAATGATGAATAAGTAAAATGATGAGAACTTAAGTGTAGAAGAATGTCAAACACGTTGAGGGTGATGCTATTATGTAGTAGGCCCTAGTAGCTCTCTCCACCCAGGAATATTCAGATTTGTGGATTATTTGGAGAGAGAAAAAATCATGCTGGCATGACATTAAATTGTATTCTAAGCCTTATTTGTTTTTGAAGAAAGGACATTTCAATGATTAAAATGTAGACATGCACTAAAACAAAATCCAAAACAAAAGCATACATTTTAAATCGCATGCATAGATCAGTTGAATGTCACATGCAATGTAGGCCTAGTTATGAAAGGGTTTATGTTCAGTATGATTATCATCGTAATAATGGTGTTTGAGAATGTTATGGTATTTGTGACATTCTTGCTTTATTCATTCAAAAACACACCTTGATCTACAGAACATTTGTCAGAGGCTCTTTATGTCTTGTCAGTTTTTTTGTCTTGCTTGCATCATATATTGTGCCTGTAGTCTCTTTTGGTTGCTGTTAACTCACACATTCTTTAGTAGATGGGTAGTTAGTAGATTATTAGTTAGTAGTAATAGTCACAAATGCACACACTGGTCTGTGGCTTTCCTTTTTTGCAAACTGAAGTGGCCTCGGCTGAAATCTTCAGTGTCCATTGTTGAACGCTACCTTGCTTGGCCCCTGAAAGACAAGAAGTGAGGTTGCTTGCATGCATGTGTTTATATTTGTATGTGTGCGTGAGTGAGAGATTTCCACTCCCTGTCACCTAAGGCGGAGGAGAGGGATGTGGGAGTGACAGCCTGTATTTGGAAACAGGGTTTCACATTGGCACCTGCCAAGTGGCCGAATGCTGGTGAAAGAAAGGATATGGTAGAGGTCCGTAACATTGTTCCACACACTCCCAAACAAAGTTTAATGGCACAACATTTTGGACGCTCAGTCTTTCATCAAGGTGCAACACGTTTCCTTTCAGTTATCTTCTGTTTGGTTCAGCACCAGCACCTGTGCTGCTGATGTGTGTGTGTGTGTGCGCATTCTCTTAACTTCATCCAAATGCTGGTAAAACTCAGCTGTGGCTAGTAATAATTTTAGTGTCATTAGTCACTTTGTCAGGTAGCATTTTTTGGGGGGGTATGCTATATCAGAGTAACCTATAGCCTCTCTTTTGCCCCTTGTGCGTCAATTGTTAAAGAAAAGCTTAGTTACTTAGTGTCTATTTCTCTGCCTTATTTTCAAGGAACAGCATTGATCTTGCAATAGCACTTCACGTCCTCAGCTTAGACGTACAGTATTTAACCTGCCCGTCACCAGATGAATGGGTCCGACTTGCTTCACGAACATTCATCTGGAACTCTGCCATACGCTTAGGTCTGCGAAGACGTGGTTTTATGACAAAATACTTGCACAGGATTGGAGAAACCACTAATTCGACACATTTAATGAGGGGGTGCTTTAATCGCATGGCAAAGGTCCACCTTTTCTGAAGTTCCATTTCATCCTTGATATGCACTGTTCTACCACGTTACCTCAAACTATACAGTAGATGTGCCAAAAATGGTCTCAGACCGAGTTTTGTTTTATGGCTGGCTGTGTGCACAGTAAGTTTTGAAGAAGCATTAATTCAACAACTCGCAGACCTCAATTTAACACTGGTCGCATTGGTCCTGCACCCATGATTGAATTAGCACTGTGCTGTAACAATGTCTCCCATGTGCTGGTGTGAGGAGAGGAGCAGTGCCCCAGTCCACACCCCCTGGTGTGCAGCGCACCCCCCCGGAGAGAGGCAGCAGAGTGGGTCATGATGGAGGAAGGGGTGACAGGGCACCATTAATCCTCTTTTTTTTAGGAGGGTGGGGGTGGGGGATTAGGGGTGGTCCTGTCCTGTCCTGTCCTGGCTCAGCATGTAAATCATAGCAGGCTGTCAGTTGGTGTGGTCTGACACAAGGCATTGGACGGAGATGGACTGTGGCCAATCGTGTAAAGGTGACAGAGAGAGGACAGAGTGACAGAGAGAGAGGGTGGTGCGGTACAGTTGACCTGTTGACAGTTGGAAACACCTGTCACTGTTGTGACCTCAGTTCATTGTGTGATAGCGCAGGCACACACCCCGCCCCATGACTGAAAAGAGCAGACAAGAACCCGCCTTAGGACAACAGATGAATTTCGGCAACCGTGCTAACTCTTGCATATTTGTCACATTGATGTGTTTACTGATGGAGTTGATTAATGTGCGCCGTCCTAATCAAATGAACAAAAGCAAAGAAAGAAGGGACTATTCGCATTGGTGTGTAATAAAGTAGTTGTTACCCAGAGGACAATAAGCATTCTTATCTATTGGGAATCTGTGTGTGTCACGTGGGCATCTGTAAGGAGCATGAGTGTGAGTATTTTTGTGTCTCTATGGGTCAATGTTGGTATTGAAAGGGATGATGTCATGACCATTAGACTACATTGTCAGAGTTTGAAGTCCATCCTGCAGTAGCAGCAGCCGGCTTTGTTGCTATTTAATTTGTGATAACCATGGTGATAAGTCTGGGCACACCAGGCCAGGTCGACGCCGTTGTTCAGGCTTGATATCAGCAGAAGGGCAGGACAGAGAGATCATCTTTTATCTGATACAAATAAAAGATCTAAACCCGGAAATCCCTTTGTATCCACATTTGAACCTTTATGCTTTTACTGCTATGCAGCGATTCAATGTGCAACGCCCTCAGTTCCTTGCACATGTAATCCTAGGTCGTGTGCTTATTGTACAGTTATTGTTTAGTGGATACGTCTTCTTTCAGTTCTTATGAAAAGGTATTTTTCAACACATCAGTATGTCAATACGACATCAGAAATGACATTACACTGCATTTGGCAGATTCCAATCGAAATGACCCAAGTCAAGTCAAAGTATACTTTATTGTCAAATTTTCTGTGTGATAGGCGTTTAAGGCAAAATTGAGTTTGACCATATTGCAATTTGCCATTAAAACTGTAATAACGGTACGGCTGTATCTACCAAAGACAAAAAAAACAGAGAGCATGTGTCTGGCATAATCCTCACACGTTTGTCTGCCTTTCATGTTGTGGGTTTGTGTCCTACTTTTTCCGAGCCTTACCTGACTGTGGCTGTGTTAGCTTATTCTGCACCAGATTCATGATCCCTTGATTCCCCTCTGTTTTGGGTCGCCCTCCTTTACTTCTGTGTCAGTGTGTGTTTGTGCCTCGGAGAGAGAGAGAGTAAGCGTGTGTGCATGAGTGATTTAATTAATTCTGAACTAAATAGACCACTCAGAGGCCACAGTGTCCACACAAAAGAGCCCCCTGCCTTTGATTGGTAAAAAAAGCAAAGCTAAAATCAACATTAGCTTTTTAAGTGTCACACGAAGCCTGGGGATCAGATTTCACACGCTGGTGTCGTATTAGCTGCAGGACGGGTTTAAGTTGTAAAAAGACGATTCTCTGGGGATACTGGATTAGAACGATCCCCAATGGCTAGATATCTACACACTGAATGGACAATGTGTGTGAGTGTGTGCGGGCGTGCGTGCCCGTGCGTGGTCACAGCATAGAATGAGGCTCACATTTGCTTCGTCAAGTATTTTTACATATAGATGTTGTTAGTCTTGTAAACCAGACAAGCACGACTAGTGGCAGAAAATGTTTTTGCCTATTTGACAGGTTTTTATGTTATAGTCTGGCTTGTCAACTGAACGCCCAACTGGGAAACTCCAACTCCCATTGTCATTGTGACACAGCACTCCACAGCACACAAGTGCACACTGCACACAACAAAATTGCCTCTATGCCTCAGCCGTGCAGGGGGGCAGCCTCCAATGGCGCCCGAAAGGGAGCAGTGTGGTGGGACCTCAGGGTACCTCTGTCATGGAGGAGGATGGGGGAGAGCACTGGTTAATTACTCCACCCACCAACCTTGCGGGTCGGTAGTCGAACCGGCAACCTTTGGGCTACAAGTCTGACGCTCTAACCACTTACCCATGACTGCCCATACTGTTATGTTATGGTGGAACTAGAGAGTTGGCCATCATGGTGGTGCTCTGGTGCACTCCCCTTCTCCACTGTGGTAGGAGTGTACTGTGCACTGCACTCCCCTTCTCCACTGTGGTAGCAGTATGCAGTGTATGCCCCTGGTAGAGTGGCAGGAATATCTTTAAAGGATGCAGACCAGGCAGATTTGCTGTGTCATCTTTGGCAAGTCTCTCTCGCTCTCTCTCTCTCGCTCTCTCTCTCTCTCTCTCTCTCTCTCTCTCTCTCTCTCTCTCTCTTTGTTGCGAATGTTTCTTTAATGCTATCCTAAACTACAATCGTTCACCCTCTGGCTTTTCTTATTCGCTCTCTTGTCCATCTCTCAGTCTAGTTCTGAAAGGACTGTGCTTATTCAACTACAGTGAGTATAACCACATCCATCCATTTGGTCTACACTCTACAGTATTGTTTGTCCCAATGCGTCAACAGCATGTGGGTAGAGTAGAGTGTTCTATTCATCCTGCGGGAAATTTAAAATAAAGAAATGAAAGTGTGTTTGTGGTACGATTTGCCTTTTTAAAGGTGACTTCATGTATTTTATGTAGAAGTGTTAGGTCTGAGACACTGCTGGAAATGTGAGTAGGTAATGTGGACTGGTTGATTTCAGTATACGTTGGCTTTGTGGTGCTTTTTTGTGTGTAGTAGAGGCTCGTCAGTGTTTGTGTGACTGGCTGCTACTATGGTGAACAAATTGCCAATACGTCTCCTGTAGAAATGTAAAGTATAGTACGTTTGTCCTGGGCATGGCCATTTGTGTAACTCAAGTCAATTGGTTCCTTCATTGATCCTTGAAGGTCGCACATGTCCAAAATGCGTCAGATTGTCTATATTAATAAAGGACTGTTTTACTACAGAGTGCCTCGAATCTCCTCTCTCCTTAGTCTGAATCACGTCATGTTTTGCTTCCTGATGAGCTTGATGACCTGAGACGATAAGCGACACACAAAACAGAGCAAACTGTAGCAGTCTTCTGCTGTGGCAACAAGAATTTGTCATCGTGCCATTACATTATCTTGCCCATTGTTTGTTAAAACGTTTCTACACGTTTTTTTGTTGTTGTTGTTTAGCAATCTCTGGCTCCCTTGAAGTTTACAGGTAAGCTCACCACATACATAGATCTAAGCAGTGGTGTAGTCTACTTTTTTATGGTGGGTATACTGTATATATGAGCATTTTTTGAAGTGGGTATACTGTATATATTTGTGCTATTCAAAACAATGGATCAATCCATGTTAAGTGGNTATACTGAAATCCCTGAAATAGAAGTCCGTATACTCCGTATACCCGCGTTCTAAGTAGACTACACCACTGGATCTAAGTTTAAATGGACCCTCTGATCAGGAGCAGTTTTGCTCTCCCATGATGCGGGTGACCATGGTGGAACACACGGCATTGTCAGATTCCATCTTTGGGGATGGAATGTCAAGTATTCTATAACATTTCACTTACTATTCTTACTGTATGTTGGAAAAGGCACACATCTCTCTCTCTCTCTCTCTCTCTCTCTCTCTCTCTCTCTCTCTCTCTCTCTCTCTCTCTCTCTCTCTCTCTCTCTCACTCACACACACACATAGTGATGGCCTGTTGTATTTACTAAGGCAGACAGAGAGATTAGCGCTCAGGTCACCAGGTTGTGTCACGCCTTGGCTGACAGTGCACAGGCCATGCCATCACAGACACTAGTCTCACCTACAGAGGAGCCCTGGCATTTCCTAAATGCCACCAACATCACGGACTGTTTCCCTGGCTCTGCAACCAGCTTCCATTATTATCTCAGCTACACTTACCGTCCATCTGCTTGTGCTCTGCTGTAGCTTGCAGCATAATGCGACGATGTATTGCTGTACACTGCACTTCACTGTTAGTTTGTGCTCTTTGTGCACATTCACACCAAGAACTTAAACACCTTGGTAGATAACCAGCAAATGTGTGTGTGAGCAAATACTATGGCAGAGGTAGAAAAAAAATGTGATGGGACTACTATGTATATTATGTAGGGATGGGACATCGGTATCGGTGTATCGGTATCGGGTTCAGATATCAACATATTTCAAAGATCGGATTGGATCGGAATTTTCCCAAAATATTGGAATTTTCCTGATACATACATTGAGTCAGGTGCAATGTTAATTTGAAATCATAACACTTGCATATTAGTTTTCAGGATGGGATTGTTACTTTTTTACTTGTTACTTTTGCTTACTAATTGGTTTCCTGTTCTTCTGACTCTCTTTTCTGACCAAATAGTCTGCTTGGATCTACCTCAAGTTGAAACCCATGCATGTATGTGATTTTGGTATTGAATCGAAGTAGTATCGGTATACGCAGATATCCAAATTTAGATATTGGGATAGGATCGGAAGTGAAAAAAATGTGTATCGGTGCATCCCTAATATTATGTCTACACCTGGGAGGGTCTGTCCCCTCCTTTCTTCCAAAGCTCTCAGTGACAAAGAGGAAGCACCCACTTGGCCTCTTCTAGACGTGGCTCTGGGGTGCGGATTCATTGAAAAAAACACACACTCCTTTTTCTCGCAACTAAAACAGCTGTTCTATAAATGTCACTAGACGAAAGATTTCAAAAAATGAAAAAGGACGGATGCCCCTCCCTTGTCTGAGCGGTCCCCCTCTCTCTGTTGTTGTCTTTGATGGAAATATGAAAAACACTACAGTTGTGGAACGAACGCGCCATTAGAAATCCCCGTGTGTGGAGCTAGTGAGGAAATGCGGAATGAACGCCTTTTTGCAAAAGTTGTGGAAATGTGTTGTGCTAGCTCTCTCTCTCTCTCTCTCTCTCTCTCTCTCTCTCTCTCTCTCTCTCTCTCTCTCTCTCTCTCTCTCTCTCTCTCTCTATTATGTGTGTGTGTGTGTGTGTGCATTTCCTCATGTGGGGAGCTCTGACTCCCATCTGCCACAGAGTGTGTGTTTCTGGAGCTGGCTGCCACAGGGATTATGTCATCCCGCTGCCGTCCTTCAGATTGCGCTGCTCCGGCTTTAATCCAATCACCGCTCACCGCTGACCCCCCATGCCAGCAGGTTAGAGGTGGCCACTCTATGCACTTTGATACTATTTGCCCATTTTGCGAATAGAAGAAAAAGCACAGCACATGTTTGATTTTTCATCATTCTACTGCATTTCATTATAATGTAATTCCAGTACATTGTTAAAATTCAGTTGGCTTCATAGCAGAATCAAGTCCAGTATAAGTGCTGCCTGTGACTACTAGTTCTTTGTAAAGACGGTGCTCTTTGGTGACATGCTTAGTTCATTTTAAAAGCGGTTGAATACCAAAGCACTCATCTTCTTTGTAGTTAAAATGCCTTTATCGTAATGGGTATAACATGCTTAAAACACTTCACAGCAGGGTCTTGTGAAAGGGGTCCTCCCACCCTGTCTGTGTAACACTGAAGCTGTTGTTTTGACTGTTTGAAGGATGATGTGCGAGGATGGCAAGGTAGCCTAGTGATAACATCAAAAACCTCCTACATGCTGCTGACATTCCAAAACAACCTCCGTTAGAGCCTCTTGTGGTCATGTGACAACCTGAGAGAGAGAGAGAGAGAGAGAGAGAGAGAGAGAGAGAGAGAGAGAGAGAGAGAGAGGTAGCAAAAAGAAAGATGAATGGACAAAAAAACAATAGACTGTGAAAAGAGCAAGGTCATTCTTGACACCTCCTCACCTCTACCTTAACAATGTGCAGCAATCATTTGTAAGTGTGTGCAGTCGTTTCCCATCAATTATTGAAATTACCCTGTTGTCCTCCAAAAAAAAGTCAGTAAACAATTTCACACCTGGCTGCTCCGGCACTTTAACAGATGCCTTTTCTCCACTCCTCATTGTCCCTCTGTGGAGCCTCAGGTCCCCATGTTTACCAATATGATGATCATTATCGCATTCACATTATTGATACATTGTTACCCACTACACTGTTGATATAACTTTGGGGTCACCCTAACTTTTCCAGTTATTTTTTGCAATTCAAACTATAGACATCCATTGAATTGCTTTAAATGGTACATATACGTAGGCAAGTACTGAAATGCCAGAGGTGAAAAAAGTTTTGATTACCCATCAGATTGGTTAAACTGGACAGAGGAGTGAAATCTAACCAACTTGTGTCACACATTTATTACATAGGAATACGTGTTTTAATCTATGTTTCTACGTATGTTCATTTCTTTGGTTTATTGGTTTATTATTAGTGTGTGTGTGTGTGTGTGTGTGTGTCTGTCTGTCTGTCTGTCTGTCTGTCTGTCTGTCTGTCTGTCTGTCTGTCTGTCTGTCTGTCTGTCTGAGCGAGCACATTGATAAACCACAGCCATTCAGTGAGAAGATATTGACTCCTGAGTTATTCTCCTCTATGCACACCATTCACATTGCTCTGTTTTCCTCTTACACATATTGAGAAAGTTTATTGACAGCCTAAATAAAAAAAGTTAAGGATGGACTTTGGTGAATTTTTCAGAATGGATCAGAATCCATCTACGTATCTTAGTGCGGATTAGTTTTTGATAATAAGATATGGACAATTTAGCTAGGCAGATGTCTGTGCTCTCTGAATACTCCTCTCTTTACATTTTATTTGCACTTTTTTAGAGCGTTGATATCTTTGAATATAACCAAGTCCCCACAGGCCTCTCTATGTCCCAGGTCCCCAATTTTGTACTTTGTATGTAGTTGATGTTTGTGATGTGGGGGTAAAATGTATTCTGTCATGCTGTTGTATAGTTTGTTTTATTGTTGTTTGTTTCACCTGCCTTGGCACAGCGGATGAAATTTAGCAACTATGCTAACTCCGGCATATTTATATTGATGTTTTTTAGCTGAGGTATTGATTAATGTGCGTTTTCCTTATCAAATAAAAGAATGAATGTGTGAATGAATGAATTTGCTCAGAGCTGTCTGGTCCCATATTGCAGAAACCTGGCTAAAACAGAGAGCACAGCTGAAGCCGGACCGCTTTTTACCTCCAAATTTCCCTCAAATCCCCACCACACCCCACACGGACATGCTCCCACATCCTGTACAGGCTGAGGAGAGGAGAGGGTGTTGGGCAAAGTCTGACCTGCTTGGCCACACAGTGATTATATGCAAGCTTGACTATGTTTCCTGCCCAAAGCCTGTCTTCTGGAGAGCGAGAGAGAGAGAGAGAGAGCGAGAGAGAGCGCGCGCGAGAGAGAGAGAGAGAGAGAGAGAGAGAGAGAGAGAGAGAGAGAGAGAGAGAGAGAGAGAGAGAGAGAGAGAGAGAGAGAGAGAGAGAGAGAGAGAGAGATGTGGCCATTTGAACTGGACTGCGGAGGAAAAGGAGACACCTGGCATCCTGAGGCCAGCCGTGGGTGATTGGGAGAGGGACGGGTGGCGATGTGGTGGGGGGGGGGAGGATGTGCACATGGGCAGAAGAATTCCCTGCTGCCGCTGCCGCAGGAACAGCAGTGCTCTGTTGAAACTGTGCTGTGCAGCGGCTACATACTACTGACAGCTGCTGATGCCGATTCATTTCTTTGGGCGTGCATGTGGTGCGTGGGCTCGAGGTTTTGATTTAAAGTCACGTGGGTTTATGCTGAAGGACCCTCGACCCAGTAGTTTATTGAAAGTCAGTGTGAAGACGTGAGAGTGTTGAAATGAAGTGAATCTAGGCTGGGCAATGTTGGACAAAATCATAGCTGAACATTGTAACTTCTCTGTTTTTAGCTCTGTCTCATTACACCATATAACACCCCCACCCTGCCTCTCTCCCTCTCTGAGCTTATTTGTTTGGCCTGCCTTGTGTGGTTGTTAAATGTGGTAAATGGGAATGTTGCACTTTAAATAGAATGAATTTAATTGAATCGTTGAGTCTGTGTCTTGCCCAGTGGGGCATACTGTGGCAGTATTTGGGATTCGCCATGTGCCAGGAGAACAAGGCCCTTGTGCAGGCCCCTGGTGTAACATTACCTCTGTGTGTGCAGACAGGTCACAGTCTGAGCTTCAAAGATACACACCTGGGAAAGACTTAAATGTTGTCAGATATGTGTGTGTGTGTGTGTGTGTGTGTGTGTGTGTGTGTGTGTGTGTGTGTGTGTGAGAGAGAGAGAGAGAGAGAGAGAGAGAGAGAGAGAGAGAGAGAGAGAGAGAGAGAGAGAGAGAGAGAGAGAGAGAGAGAGAGCGAGAGCAATTAGTTCCTTTTAAGGCATAGACTTACAATCCAAATATATGGAAGTATTTACTGCTTTCGATTCTGCTCTTCCACATTCAGTGCGCATGTACCAGATGTAATGTAATGTAAATGAAACTGCACTGATTTTAGTTTTTTATGTACACCCACGTTTAAATGGTTATGTCACTTACTACATGCTGCCTATGTGGTTATGTCACTTACTACATGCTGCCTATGTGGTTATGTCACTTACTACATGCTGCCTATGTCACTTACTACATGCTGCCTATGTCACTTACTACATGCTGCCTATTATTTGATCAAATGTATGTGGATAATACGTCTCCTCATGAGTATGGCGTGCCGTTCAGAAGAACGCAACTTTTCCGCTCACCTGGCCCACCTCGATGATCTTCTCTACGATCAACTTGCTATTTTCCAAATGAAAAGAATAGATCAATGCCACGTCCTGACCCGCTCCCCTCTATTGCTTGCTTGGACTTTTCACTGTCATCATGATACTGACCAACTTATAGCTACAGTAGACTTTTAACTCAGTTCGGCTGGTAACTGTTTTTGTCCATGCAAACTGGAACTGTAAGGTTTTGGGTTTGAGTGTGAAGCTTATTATACTGTGCAAGATGACCAGGGGTGCATTTCTCGAAAGCGTAGTTGCCAATGGGGAAATTGCATTGCAAACAACAAAGTAGCTAACATAGTTAGCAACTATGGTTTCGAAAAAACACACCCCAGATCTGGAATACATACGGAGCAGCATCTCCTCCCCTCCCTCTCTGCCAATTCTAGCTCTGTGCTTCCCCACCGACTCTGGAGGAATGTGGTCATGTGGGCTCGGTCGGCCCCCTCTGTTTATATCACAGTGCTGCTCCTGAACAATGTGCTTGTGTCGGGCGCCTGGCTGCTCTACCCTGGGCCCTCTGGCACTCACTCAGCCTCTACCCAAAAAAACAGACGACTTTGAGTTTTAAGTGTTGCCTGCCTCTGTCAAAGGCTCAGCTGGAGAGTAGGCGTAGAACGGCCATACATGTCCTTGAATCGGCCATCTGAGTCCATTTTACTCGTTTTTATATCAGCGGTCGTCCCGTATGACCAATCAATAGGCTAGCCTTCTCATCAATGCCATTGAACGCCTTCCCTCCCACGCTTGCCAATAATAATAGTGCCCGCTTATGTCACCAGCAAGTAAATGTTAGTTGGTTCAGTGACAACCTGCTTATTTTCAGGAATGATGGATTTGCAACAGTGCATCAAGGAATCTGAGGGCCTTGAAGGATTAAAATAGACTAAGAGGTTGAAGTAGGGCTTTTCAGGAAAATAGATGAGGTACCACAGTGACTACCGATCTGGTCAGTTTTACAGAGTTAGTTAGTTAGTGTAGCCCAATAATGCATGCCATTCCACCAGTGGAACACTGTACTAGTCTTTAAAAAAGTTAACTACCACAGTATTACACTACTATGACATAACTCAGGGTCTTTAGTGAGGCACAACTTGGTCATTGCCATTCTGGCAACAATGACTTTATAACACTGTGTCTTAATGGGTTAAATGTTCTTGAGCTTAAAGGAAAAATGACAAATTCTTGTCCTCACGGCTGTTGGGAGTGGGATAGGTTAGACTCACTCTGTGGGGGGCACTGAAAAAAAAATGACAAGGGGACGGCATGCCCAGCATCTGAGCTATTTGAAACAGAGTAGCCAAGCCTCCTCTTGTGCTGGGGCGTGTCATAGAACCCTTTCCAAATGGTAATCCATAGGCAAGGAAATCCCCGCGTAGTGACACAGGCCAAGAATGTGACCTTGTGAAGGTCGTATATCAGTGGCAATTGGCCTATGGTTTGGGGAAACAAAAAGAAAGTGGATGGAAAAGGTTGGGCTCTGATGTGCTCTGTTTTTAATTTTCACATCCCCCTTGCCTGGGAAAGAATGTGCTCTGGTGTTTTTGGACCCAGCAGCACGTGTTTGTGTGGAAAAAAAAGTTAGCTGCCATGGACTACTCCGTTTAACCCAACATTTTCTTCGGTGTAACATCTGTGCAAAAGCATGTGGAAAGAGCTCGAAGGGGAGATCTGTGAGGGTTTTACAGACAGGCAGCAGGAGAGAAGAGAGAGAAAGGACGCTAGATGAAATGGAGTGAACGAGGGAGAGAGAAAAAGGGGGACAGAGGGGTTGGGGGGAGGAGTGGAGAAGCGAAGAGAGGAGGAGCCTTGATGCAGAGGGACTTTTGCTCTCTGTGATATTTGGCGACAGATGCTGGCGGGCTGTCGGTTGGGTCGTTATCCAAGACGACGTCACAGCTGAGCGGGCCGCCCCCTTTACCCCCACCAACCTAGTACAGGGGACACAGAGGGGATCGCGTTTCTCTCTCTCTCTCTCTCTCTCTCTCTCTCTCTCTCTCTCTCTCTCTCTCTCTGTGTCCATGACTGGAGCTGTGTCGTGGCTGATCACGACTACTCCTCTTGAATGGAGAGAAGGTTGCAGGGGGGGGAGGCGAGAGAGGAAGAACAAGAAACAAGCGACTTCAGGGAAGATGGCAAGTGGAGAGATAGACGGGGCTGAAGGAGGGAGGAGAGCAGCGCATTGAGAATGAAAGAGAGTGGGATGAAAGATTTACGGGGGAAAGGAAAGGAAAGGAAAGGATAGATAAGGAAGGAGAAGAGCGGACGAATGATTGCTCATGAGTCATGGGAGCCTGCTGCTTACTGCTCTCCTCTGCTGCAGACCTCTGTAGGCCACAGACAGGGTTGCCAGATGAGGCTGATGATTTCCAGCCCAAAAAATGCTCAAAACCCGCCTAGAAGCACAAAATCCCGCCCAATTGTATTGATTTCTATGGTAAAAATTGGGCGGGTTTTCCTGCTAAATGCCATTTTTACCCGCACACGCCCATCCTAAGCAGCCCAATTGGGCGGGAAACAGCCCAATCTGGCAACACTGGCCACGGCCTCCACTCTTAATTATTCAACCCAGGCTACCGCGGGCCTATACTGACGCCGTAGCAGTGACAATATGCTCTATTCATAGTCTCCCTCTCTCTGTCACTCTCCCTTTCTGCCCGTTTCGCCTTCTCTGCCTTTCACCCTGGATCCTTTTTCTCTCTCTATGTCTTCGTTCTTCCTGTCTTTCCTTTCTCCCTGTCTCTGTATCTGTTGCTTTCTTCTGCTATTGACTTCTCTCTGTCTGTCACAGTTTCTGTCTCTCTGTCTCTGTCTCTGTCTCTCTCTCTCTCTCTCATCTTTGCTCTCTCCCTTTTGTCAGTCCTCAGCAGCATATCATGTTAATGTCTTGAAAGAAAGTGACCTGTGTTTTTGTCTCAGATGGCAGTTCTTTGTGGTGGCCCTCCATGCTTAGCTAAAGGGGACATATTATGCTTTGCAGTAACAAGTCTGTATATAGGATAGGTTCATCATGTTTGTTTACACAAATTCACTGTCAAGTGAAGGTGAGTGGAAGAGTTGTATTTTGTTTGGATTCAGAATGAGTTGTTTGGTTAGCATAGCGCAGCAAAGGTCATGCTAGGCTCAATGTGGTGTTTATTCAACAATGTTTTTCTTATGTTGTTTTTGTTAGCGGTTGTCCATATGTGCCATGGAGCCTTCTGGAAGAGGAGTAGGACAAATTAAAGCTTTTGAAAGTTTGACGAGCAGGTCTGACACGGCATCACATTGCCAGCCAGAGAGGAATGGCTGGTACAACCACAGATGGCCTTGTAGCTGATACTTTCTTTTCACTTACTGACCACACAGAAATAGTTTTGTTACTGCGAGGTTTTATTGGAGCAGTAAAGACCCAAATTGTACAAAAATATACAAAACGTTTTTTATTTATATATATTAGCCTAGCCTTAATCTGTGCATAACTGAGACCATTCTGTGCAATTTGCCCCCCTGGGGCAGGTGCGTTAACAATTGTACTACAGGCCAGGTATCTGTATGAGGCTTTGGGAAGGACGTCTCCTAACGTTCCACACCAAACTCTGCTAGTTGGCATCCATTACACATGCACTGCAGGGCTTGACATTTTGACAACTTTTTCACCCACCGGCCATTGTGGCTCGTGGTTTTCCCGAGTCACAAGCCATTCAGGTATTCCACTAGCCACAGCTTTTATATTGTTTTTTTCTTTATCATGATAGTGCTAAAGCAAGATGAGTATATAGCTGTCTACATGGACGCATATCAAGCAAATAGAAACTGAGTTACTGAGCTTTTTCTCGAACTCAAATACAAACAATTGATACACAAGGGGCAAACAACAGAATAATACCATGATACGTATACCAGCATTTGGCCGGTTGGCAGGTGCCAGTGTCAAGCCCTGATGCACTGCACATTGCATTGAGTCATGGGCATTCTGGGCTTATGAGAGTGGAACAGCAGTAGAAATTGAGAAGGAGAGAGAGAGCAGGAAAAAAGAAGGAGAGAGAAATGTGTGACCTAAATTATTCCATTATAAAGGGAAAAAAAACATTGCATGGTACTGCATGAAAGGGGGAGGAGATGAAAGTAATGAACTCTTTCAGACATTCTTTCCCCGTGGCCTGCACATCACTGTGTATGGCCCAAGCAAGTTAATTCGTTGATTTCCATTTTGTCTAATGCTACATTTATCACCTCTCAGTGAGCATAGATTTGTGTTTAAATCTCTAGCCTGCATCCCCAACTTATCCAAACACTTAATACATTGTAGTAGCCAAATAAAAAAGTAAAAATTGCAACCTTGAGTGCCTCAGCATTTGTCTACCTGGACCAAGTTTGAGAGCCCCTACACTGATGAGCATCAAGGGAAAAAGGTGAAGACCCAGAAGCACTCCAATTACCTGCTTGTGCTTGTTCACTGCAGTAAAATATTTGATCATTATAAGGAAAATCCTCTGTTTGGTTTGAGATAATGATATTTATGGAGTTTAAGAACTCCTTACTTCACTTGGCCTTCCTGTGGTTTGTCCTTTTACAAATTCCATCATCCTCTTTTCCTTCCAATCAAAATGGTTGCCATGTGATTTGCCTCGTTTATACCTAGCCAGTATGCTAATAGATCTGTACTCACTAAAAGCATAGTGATAAGGAGAAAGCTGGCAGAGTTACTGTAGCAACAGACTTTGTAGCTGCACCGTGCTTAAAAGCTGTTATCGCTCGTGTCTGCCTAGGCGTGACGCCATGCTTTAGGTGTGCGCAGGTTATTTTTCCATCCTCAATTTCTTTCTTTTGGTTTCGGAGCAATTAAGATGTTCGCCCCCATCGTGCCGTGAAAGCACAAGTCTTTTTATGTGGTGCTTATCGGCCACTGAAAGGGAGGGTCGCGTGGGGAGCGCTTGCGCAACTTTGAGATAAGGCCCCACCAGGCATTGATCGAATCAGCCACTCACGCCACAGCGCTGCAGCTTAAGGTCGGATACCAACGTTCACCCACAAATATGCATTGAACTGTTTTTTTCCCCCTCTCTTTTCTTTCGTTCTTTTCTTTTCGTCTTAGCTTTCCTTCTCTTTTTTTTCTCTCACTCCTACCCACTCCCACCTGGTGCTGTTGTGTGTAGCCATATGGGCTTAGATGGCTGTACTACTGTACTGTACTACTGTCAGCGGTGCCAACCAAGTGACCTCGCAAAGGGATAAGTTGGTTCCCACGACAACTGTAGGAGCAGGGTGAGGGCTGTTAACTGTGTTGAATGCATTAGTGAGCCGTTTGAGAGTGGATCTTGGTTTATGGGTTCATACGAGTGCTTGTAGCTTTCAGCCTCTTCCATGAGATTGTGTGTGTGTGTGTGTGTGGTTGGGGGGGGTTGGGGGTTCTTGGCAAGGGCACTTTCGCAGATGTTGGCATTTTACACCCATCTGGCACTGTCAGACATGACGTAGAAATTGCTGATGTTTAATGATGTAGTGTACAGTACTGAGAGGGGAATTGATGCGACAAGAAATTCAAACTCACTGACACACTGCCTTTTCACTTGCCTGGTTAACACCATACTATCTCACAAGTGACAAGTGGCTACCTATGCAATTTCTCGTAGCGTAGAGGTGGTTTACGATTGCCCACGGCCGTTTATTAGGTGTTGCGAATGTACATTTGGCATACATTAGCCCATAGCCTGTCGTGTCAGTTGTATCTATTCAAACAAACTGCAAGCTTCCGTTCCGTTCCCTCCGCTCTCTGATTGGTTCCCTCGCTCAGGCTCCCTCGCTTAGGGCAGCTGCCATGCTGTCTTTCAGATCGGAACGATTGTGCAAAGCAGCATGGGATACCCTAGGCCACCTTATACGCCAAGGCCTTTGCCGGATGGACTCAATCAGTTTTACTATTATGGTGTTCTCATAGGAAACCATGATAATGCATTTTTGATTATTATTAATGAATATCCGATGTGTACCAAACAAAAGTGTAAAACCCTCTGAGATAGAAGCATAGTCCTTTTCAGCAATTCCTATTTCCGACTGTATTGTGTACATGTGTGTGTGTTTGTGTGCATGTTAGAGTAATCTCTTTTTTCCGAAACCCTGCGGACCATCCTGAAACGGCAAAAGGGAGCCTAAGCCGCTTTTTAATTCTTTGTCATGGCCAGTAGCCAATAGGCTTGTCCTCTCCTCTCTGGGTCACGACGAGACAAAGAGGCTGGAAATGAGAACAGCATGGAGAGGAGCTGCCATGAATGGGATGGGAAGCTGGGGCTATGTGGTTGAGGATGAAGACATTGTGTGTGTCTGTGTGTGTGTGTGCTCACACAACCCACCATGCATGGACTCTAATGTACCCAAATATCCCCACTAATATAGAAAGGTGTGAGTGCGCGCGCATGCGTGTGTGCCTGCGTGTGTGTTTGTGTGTGCGTGTGCATGAGTGCGTGTGTGTGTGTCTGTCTGCATGTGTATGCCTGTGTGTGTCTAACGTGGGGTATTGACGGTGCTACTGCAATGTCCTGTGAAGGGAGCCCACGCAATGAAGCCTGCCCAGCAGCCCTAACTAATACTGGATACATTCAGCTCAGTAGCGCTTACCCGCGACCCTCAAGACCCTGGGGATGGGCTGACATTTCATTCATTGGTCAGTTGGGGAGGAGTAAGGGGGAGGGGGGCAGTGTAGGGGGTGGAGTGGCATTGTGGTGTCTGTTGACAATACGCTGCGCCATGAGGATGGAGAGGGCTTGGATGAGTTCTGACAAGGGGCCCCCTCTGTTGTAAAGCAACAAAACAGCTCTTCTCTTCTCTTCTCTTCTCTTCTCTTCTCTTCTCTTCTCTTCTCTTCTCTTCTCTTCTCTTCTCTTCTCTTCTCTTCTCTTCTCTTCTCTTCTCTTCTCTTCTCCTCCTCCAGTGCTGAAACGAATGCAGCCTGACCTACGTAAGTAAGGAAGTAAGCGAGTAAGCGAGTGCCCCACCCCCTGCGCCCACTCGAGCTCCATGCCTTCCTTGACCTGCTCATTGGATTCCTATTAACTCTGAGGGATTAGCCCCTGATGAGGGTGCTTATACACACCCATGTTAAGTCGTCTTCTTTCACTCTCAGATCTCTCTCTCTTTCTCTCACTGATTCGTTCTATTCTCTCTTTCTCTCTCTCTTTCTCCCTCTCTGTTTGCATTTGTAAAGGAGTTTGTCTTCATCATCATCATCATCATCATCATCATCATATATTTATATATTTTACAGTACATTAGCAGTATATACATTGTACTTATACAGTTATAATGTACTTTGTAGTACGAATCTGTTTCAAAATATGCACACATTGTCTCAATGTACATGAACAGCCCTTTTTGTGTATCTTGGGCCTGTGTAATATATCCACTGAGAAGTCTTTCCTCTCAGGCACACAAAGCATGCATAGGGATATTATTACCCCCCTGCCCCTCCCCGCTCTGCCCTGCCCAGAATGGGAGGCTTGATTTTTCTATGTCTGAGTGTGTGCACGCGCGTTCGTATACATGTATGTGTGGGTCTCTTAGGAGGGCAGCCAGGCGTGGTCCAGCACTTACACTCGTGGTGTTGGGTTACCTCCTCTCTCCCTCGTGTGTGTGTGTGTGTGTGTGTGTGTGTGTGTGTGTGTGTGTGTGTGTGTGTGTGTGTGTGTGTGTGTGTGTGTGTGTGTGTGTGTGTGTGTGTGTGTGTCTGTGTCTGTGTGTGTGTGTGTGTGTGTGTGTGTGTGTGTGTGTGTGAGAGAGAGAGAGAGAGGGAGTGAGAGTCTGTGAGATTGTTCAATTCATGAAGCATGCTTTGCAAGCTTGTGCGACCCACATTAGAACTCTCTCCTTCCTTTCTATCTCTCTTTTTCTTTCCCTTTTCCAGTTCTGTTTTCTTTACTGTTTCTGTTTCTGTTTCTCATTTGCTCTTTTTTTTTCTTCATGCATTTGTCATTCTTTCGACTCTCTCGCTCTCTCTCTCTCCTCCTCCTCCCTCTTCCTCTCTCTCTGTCTTTATATTGTCTATATATTGTTCTCTCTCATTCTCCCTTTCTCTCGCTCTTTCAGCCCTTCGGTCTTTCTCTATCCCCCATTATTCTTGTTTTCCCCTAGTATCCTAGCCACTCATCTTCTCACCCTAATCTATACAGGGCATATTCTGCTGGTCTTTCCCCATATTTTCACTGAAACCTTTGTTAAGCTATTGTAGAGATTTCAGGCGTCATGCTTCTTGGATAGTACGTACCTTTACCTTATTGGGAAAGAGAAAGGAAGAAAAGAAAAACCGATAGAGGGAATGAAATGTGAGTGGGGGGCATGTGTGTGGTGGACCGTGGGAAATATGGGCGTGATGTTTACGTGCAATCCAGCCCTCTGTTTGTGTCTCCACAGCCCCCCTATCCAAATGTTCCATCAGGGTAATCTACACGATCGGCGTTCCCCTCTTTCTCTCTGCCTCTCTATCTCGCTCGCTCGCTTTTTCTCTCTCTCTCTCTCTGAGGCCCTCCAGCCAGCCAGTCAGCTCCTCTCATCTCCGCCTCTCCTCATCGACCTCCCTGTGCTATACTGTACTACTCATTGACATTTCAGCCTCTACTGATAATATGTTTCGCTCAAGTGTGTGGGCGTCTTTCTCCTGACTAGACAGGCTATTGCAAGTATCACAAATATAGGGGTATTGATTAGGGTGCATCAAACGCCCCTTGAAAATTAAACTAAATCTTGCTCTGCTTTTGCCGTATTGTTCCTTTGCATTACCATATCTTCCTTGCAAATTTCTAGCAAACTCGATAAAAGGTGGCGCAATATACTTGAGATTTTGAACTACAGTGAATCAGGGTAAGGGAAACGATTAAGGCAGTGAATTTGAAAGAATGCTCTAGGTGCCTTTCCACGTCCCCAGGAACTCAACCACCCAAAACATGGCTACATGGGTATTCAAACATGGCTCTTAAGGACTAGCGAATGGGGGTTAAAACGTTGCTAAAGGAAGGCTGCACAACCCATGCACGAGGGCTTTCAAATCTGGGAAAGTGGAAAGGCAACTGGAGCATTCTTCCAAATGAAGCTCCTTACCAGATTTGATCAAAATGGTCTGAAAACACACTTTCCATTGATTTTGGTTTAAAACGCCCATTCTCTGCCATACAAAATTTCAAGCGTATTGTGCCACCCTTTAACATTGATCAAATTTGCTAAGATTTTACAAGAAAGTTATGCTAGTGCAAAGGAATAATGCTGCAAATGCAGAGCGTTTGGGACGTTTGATGGACCCTACCCTAGTATTGATACTGATATTGTAAAGACGCTGAATGAAATACATTACGTTGCGCATCAAAATCCTACAGCTCTAGATACTCCAGACAGGCCAGACCATAGTGGAGTCAATCCTTTGGTGGAAGTACGTAGGATGGCTTGCGAGGCTAATATTGAACAGCCTCCACATGCTATACTGTTCTGCTCGTTGACATTGACCCTAGCCTCTTTACCTCTTGCCCTTGATGTGGCTTTAGTGTGGATTGGCTCAGACTCCTTTCTCATCATTGATCTGATCCATTGATCTGATTCGTGATGTAAGTACAGCACTAGTACATGATATAGCATATTGGCTACAAGGTATTCCAGGGTTTCTATTCCTACTTTTTTTTTTTTTTTTTTTTACAAAAAAAGACCCAAGCAGGACTCGAACCTGGGCCCAAATGCGGGGGTCTAGCGTGCTACGCCACAGCGCCTCCTCCAGGTTTCTTTAACTTCTACTTCTACTTCTACTTTACACACTTCTGATTTAATACTGTAACCCTTCCCTAGTGGGATGTCAACACTTTTGGGAATCCCATTAGAGATATGTGTTGGATGAACATCTTCTGCACTGTGAGTCCAGTTTGGAGACCCAGCACGAGCTCTGTATCTGGTTGTTATGATCTGTGAATTCCTCTCATTAGGATGAAAGGTCAACTCCAAGCTTCTAGATAAATTATAGATGAACGCCTTGGTTTGGATTGGTTGACTTGGCTTTCGGTTCATTGATAGGTATTCAGAAATGCACATAGACATTCTGAAAGCTGTGAAGTTTCTTTGTAGAGTGTCTGTCTCTGTCTCTGTCTCTCTCTCGCTGTCTC
Source organism: Engraulis encrasicolus (assembly GCF_034702125.1). Taxonomy (NCBI): domain Eukaryota; kingdom Metazoa; phylum Chordata; class Actinopteri; order Clupeiformes; family Engraulidae; genus Engraulis; species Engraulis encrasicolus. The sequence continues at coordinate 14,387,609 of NC_085865.1, read as the reverse complement.
TCTCTCATCCTCTCTTCCTCTCTCTTTCTTCCTCTTCTTCTTCTTCTTCTCCTTCTTCTTCTTCTTCTTCTTCTTCTTCTTCTTCTTCTTCTTCTTCTTCTTCTTCTTCTTCTTCTTCTTCTTCTTCTTCTTCTTCTTCTTTTAGTGCCTGAAGTGTTCTAACTTGAGTCATGAGTCTTGTGGGCCAGCTGTGGCCATCTTTGCCCAAAATCTGCCTGAGAGAACCATTGACTGCCTAGGGGGGTGGGGATGGTATCTGATGATATTTGGAGACAAAGGATGTCTCTGTGTGTGAGAGTGTCTGTGGAGAAGAGGTGGCGGGAGGGGGGGTGCTTTTGAGCAGTGTTCTCTGCAGGGGAACATTCCTGGCGTTATTGGCTGTGGCAGAGAGCCTGCCAGTGGGGTGGATGTTGTTGAGGTGGGTGGGTGGGTGCAGAGAGCCTGCCAGTGGGGTGGATGTTGTTGAGGTGGGTGGGTGGGAGGATGGACGTTGAGCAGCAGTGGGAAGAGTACAGTGATGGCCAGAGGGTGAATGGGGGCACAAGTGTTCCTCAGGACGCCTTTTCCCATTCGCCTTGTACTGAACCCTGTGTTCTTTACATTACATTACATACATTATACTTAGTTGGCGATTTAAAGTATTTAAGTACAGGGTATTGGTTACAGTCCCTGGAGCAGTGTGGGGTTAGGTGCCTTGCTCAAGAGCACTCCAGCTATGGAGTGAGATAGAGTGGAAGGGTGGAATTCGAACCTGCAAACCTCATAAGTCCATCTCCTTAACCATACCGCAGCTAGGCTACCCCAGGCCACAGCTGCCCCCACGTTCTCCTCCTCTTTCTTCAGCTCATGTCTTTGGCTAGTATCAGGAGTACTGTGTGGAATTTGCTGGCATTTATGGGCAAAGCGTTGAGGAGAAATAGAATAGTTATATATAAGAAGAGAATAGGATCCTATAACTTAAAAGTTGATTAATGCTAAAACATCTCAAGTAGGAACACTTCAAAGTTAAATAGATTAACTGGCAAGAGGCTCTCAACACGAGTCCCTCAGAATAAAAGATGTGGAGATATCCATTACTCATTTATTACCTAAATGTAAATATGCAATAAATCTAATTTATCAAGGTGTCATCAGACTGCATGTAACAGAAATCAATCATGTGTTAAAGAGATCACGGATGGCCCATTGTCTATGAGCACACCATGTCACTGCTGCTATTACAACTGGCGAATCTGACTACGCCAACTGATATGTCAACAGTATGTCATATATTTTCTGCCAACTTTCCCCATTTGAGATGGATGCAGAATAGGGCTGTAATGATACACTCAACTCACAATTCGGTTCGTATCACGATTTTTGACCTACGGTTCGATACAACCCACGATTTCTGAAATGTATCTCCACTGAAGTTTGGAAACACTATCACATCAAATCATAAGGTTGTTTTCTGGACTAATGGGTAATAAAACTTTGAAAGGGCGTATCACGATACTGCCTCCTTGCATCACGATACAGTATCGTGACTCTTTGTATCACGATTTCTCGGTTCGATACAATATTGTTACAGCCCTAATGCAGAATGCTTGCAAAGGCTTTCTGCCCCATGCTTGCTCAAGTGGCAAATTTGGAAATTATAGGGTTGCGTGTTCCAGAGTACACATGAGATGAGCCATCTTTTTTGTTTTACTTCAGACAGCAGCATATGGTAGGGTGGTGCGCAGCGGTGGTGCCTTGTTCATGGTCTGCTTACCCATCCAGACAGTTAAATTGAAGGCAGGATGGTGTAACTTATGTATCGGTTCTTTACCATGGGACAACATTGAGACGTTATATTTTGAGTGTAGACCTAAGATTGCCGCATAATGCTCTCCGGGAAGAAATGCATGATGAAGACATCGTTTGACCGTTAAAATCGGTGAAGTGAAATAGTGAAGTGTCCGCTTTTGTTTTTGTTTGGTCTTACACAATTTTTCCTGTAATATATTGTCACCGTCTCAACGGTTTTGGAAATATGTTGCCCGTCACCGATTTGGATATCTGATAGCAACAGTGAGTGGGGTTTTGTATTGACCTTTGTTGAAGGTCTTCTTTTTCCAGATTCCGTCGCACACCCACAGGGATGTTTGTCTGCTAGACGGAGTGACGCAGCAGCCACATTAAATTCCCATTTCATTTCCTCCCACCTCATCCCAATAGAAACATCACGCTGTGAGGCCGAATTGGGTGTGTGGGCCGATTTTGTTTTGTCTTGGGTATGCTAATAGCCTAGCACTTTCCCTATGCAGTGGGTGTTCACCATAGACGATGATGGGCACAGTAGGTATTCACAAAGTTGTACAGAAGTCATAGAGTACCCAAGTCTCGCCTTTCTATGTCTGGACCAGAGGTTACATTTAGTCAAAAACAATTGAATGGAAGTGAATGGTGAGAGTCGAGCTAAATCCTGACTCTGTTTGACATGTGCTCTGGATTTCTTACATGATAGCAGTGACACTTAAAGATTTGTACTGGCGTCGGACGACCACTCTTAGTGAAACGTTATTTAAGGTTTTGTTCAAGACTAGGTAAGAGGCTACAACGTGTGTCTCGCATAGAGTATTCAGTGTGAGCCGAGGCTCAAGTCAGACAGTCAGACGTACCGTGGCCACTGTGGCAGATGCGGCTGAGCATATCATATATGCAATGTCTTGTGTGTGGTCTAGTGGAAATGATGAGGTGGATTGTAAGATTTGATCTGATTTGATGAGAAGGTTTGATCTGTCTACTAGATCCCAGACAATATTTTGGATTAATCTGGCCCCATGAGCCGTCCAGAAGTTGTGGAGACTTAGGCACTGTATTATGCTAGAGATTTGACCTTTAATACATTTCTGTCAGATCCACTCTAGTCAAAAATGAGACGAGAAACAGAGATACATTTCAGAAGCTTTATTTCTGATTGCATATTTGTGTTTGGCGGTATGGCTCTGTTCGGAGGAAGCTCCCCGGCTTCTCCATGAGCTCCATGGAAGCCAAGACGGGGAACAGCAGCATCCTCAGGTGGAGTGCCTTCCATTTAGCTGGAAAGGCAACATACCCCCTAGAACAGAGCAAGCAACAATGACAACAGTATGACATTGTTTGGCAATGATAAGTCTGGTGGAGCAGGGGAGGTGGTGGGTGCAAAACAAGCAGCAAAAAGCAATGACAGGAAAACAAATTCGGTAGTTTAAATAAAGCGCACCAAAAGCCAGCATCCAATTGCGAGCAGTAGCTGATTAACTAAAGCGCAGCTGATTAGAGGACTGCTGTAGGGGTTAGGTCGGCGTCAGCCAATAGGCAAAAGGGAGCGTTGACTACGTGGTCTGCCAGAACTAACGCTAACGCTCGATTGATTACATAGATTTTATCACTCATGGTGATAACACAGAACTTGTGTACAAATTCATCTGCTGCAATTTATTGCTGATTTTTTTTGTGTCACTATTTATTTAACTTGGAGGAGGCTGGAATTCCTTAGCTTCGATTACAAGACACCGTGTGTGACTGTGTTTGTGTGTGTGTACGTGTGTACGTGTGTCGGTGTCTGTGTGTGTGTGTCCGCGTGTGTGTCCTTAGTTAAGCTGCTGACCTGTTATGACCTGCTCTCTCTTCTCCCCTCTCCAGCACTTAATACTTACTGGCCCCCTCTATAGGCTTCCCTCTGTCCCTCTCCGAATATACGGACACAGCAGCACACATAGGCTAGCACCTGCTGCTGCCCATTTGGGATATCATTCATGACTCATCTATAGTTGTGCGTTTCAATCAAATTGTCAGTTTGTCTGGATGTATGTCTGTATATCTGTCTGTGCCTGTGCGAGATGGAATTTCAAAATCTCTATTGCAAACCTTATGAATACTTGAATGATTATCTTGCTAAAAGACAATAGAAGTGAAAAAATGAAAAAAAGATTTAAGTGTGATGTGTCAAGGAAATGCAGCTTGCAACCGTAAACTGTAGCATTGTATTTTCAACAGAGAAAGGAACAGAGAGAGAAAAGAGAGAGAGAATTGGGAAGGATTTTGTGGAATATGAAAAAGTGGAAGCTGGAGCTATTTGATGGAGCTCAGGCTGAAGACACTTCTTTGTGTCTGTGACCTTTTTAGTCAGGTCATTTTTTCCCCTTGCGGAACGTTTGCGTTTTGTGGATTGCTGTGATTCAATGCGTTTCTTAGTTTGCCTCTGAAGCTGTGTGATTGTTTCTTTAAATGTGATTCTGACTGGGCTGTGACATCACACGTTGGGCCTTACACATAGCACACAACATCATTGACATAGAGAAAAGGTTGAAAATGTACCTAAGGAATTGCAGGGGAAAGAAGAAGGTGTGATTTTTAATTTGATGTAACTTCTGTTTGTGAACGTACTGCAAGTGTATACAGTTACCTCTACTCCCTCCTCCTAGACACTAGTGTTAGCTTTTAAACCTGGAGTTGGAAATAAGAAATGGCTGCTTGTGCTGGTTGGCTGCTGCTGCTGCTGCTGCCTTTTTCTCTAGGATACTGGTTGCTAGGCAACTCCCTCCCCTGTGTGCCGTACTTTCTTCTGAGTAGAAGATGGTGTCTCCCAGTGGACTGTGGGAGAGAGAAATTCAGATGAGGATGGCGGTAGTCATCTCTCTCTCTCTCTCTCTCTCTCTCTCTCTCTCTCTCTCTCTCTCTCTCTCTCTCTCTCTCTCTCTCTCAGTGTCATCTGTTCGAAGAGCTGGAGATTAAGCTGTTTTCTGATGACGGTTATTAACTATTTGTGCATGTCAGCACTGCACTCATTAGCAATAAAGGCTAACGGGTTTTGTTTGTTTGGTGTGTTGTGTGTGTGTGTTTGGGGGGGTGTTGGGGTTGGAGCACCTGTTGTATGGTCTATGTTAGCTATGTAAAAGAGATTAAATGAGCATGAAAGCTATGATGATATGCACTGAAGCTATGATGTGAATATTTGTGTTGCGTGTGTGTGTGTGTGTGCGTGTGCGTGCGTGCGTGCTTGCGTGCGTGTGTGTGTGTGAGAGAGAGGGAGTTTTACTTTGTGACATTGGAAGAGAGGAAAGTAGATAGTAGATTCTTATGTCACAAACCCTCCCTTCCGTTCGGACAAAAGCTTTCATTTGGTAACAAGGTGGATCACCAACCTTTTAAAAAATAAATACCCTCCCGTAATATCCCCATTCTAATGCGCTGTGCCGGGTGATGTTAAATCTTGTTTTTGTGGACAGCAGGTCTCTGTGTGTGTGCAATGTTTTCACTATGGAGTCTCCAATGCAAATATGGCTTTGCTCCCCCTCACCCAACCCAACACCCCCTTCTCCTCCCCTCCCCTTCTCCTCCCCTCCCCTCCACAACGGCTTTGACCTAAATACAGTCGCATCATTTAAACAGATGCACTTATGAAAGAAACAAATGAACGCATGGCTGGGTCTTAATCAGACACACACACACACACACACACACACACACACACACATGCGCACACATACACACGCACAAGCACGCACACACACACACACGCGCGCGCGCGCACGCACACGCACACACACACAGACAATAGCGTTGTTATTCACTTTCATAGCAAGCCGATACTGTAATTTTTCAGTGCAAACTAAACATAATTTATGATATTACAAAGAATGGGCAGTGTGCTTGTGCCGGTCAATGACTACCCACTTCATATCTAGTAGCATTCATTTAGAAAAGCAGGCTTATTTAATGACTAACTCTAGAGGCAGAGCTCTTGACACAAAATGGAATTAATGGGTAGTCAATGGATGCCCTCAATTGACACTTACTGTATATTTGATTAATGCAAGGGCATGCAAAGTCATTCTTGTGTCAGATCGAGGAGGACAGACTTGTGGAATTTTATAACAGTATGCAGAGAGAAAGACAGAGAGAGGGATAGAGTTACCTTTATCAGAGAGAGAGAGAGAGAGAGAGAGAGAGAGAGAGAGAGAGAGAGAGAGAGAGAGAGAGAGAGAGAGAGAGAGAGATGGATGTCTGTATTCTCCAAAGAGCCAGGCGTTGTGTGCAGTGAGGCCCTGCCTCAGCCCCACTGTACCTCGTGTGTTGCAGAGAGCATACGGTTTGGAGCCACAGAGTCTTTGTATCCTGTGAGGATTGTTTATGGACAGCTCAGAAAAGCACCACCCCTGACAAGTCTGTTTAACGTATGCTGAGAACCGAGAGAGAGAGAGAGAGAGAGAGAGAGAGAGAGAGAGAGAGAAAGTGAGAACATTTGCATTCCCTCTGCAGAGTGCGATACACGGAAAGGAAGAGAGAGGTAGAGAGAGAGAGGAAGACAGAGAGAGACAGACAGAGACAGAAACAGACAGAAACAGAGAGAGAGAGAGAGAGAGAGAGAGAGAGAGAGAGAGAGAGAGGTAAAGAGAGAGAGGGGAATGAGAAATGCAGAGAGGGCCAGAGGGAGCTGGACAGAGGTAGGGGCTGGCCTTCTCTCCAGGACAAAACAGCTGGCCATGCTCCGTACGCTCTCTTCGCTCCACACCACTCCTCTCTCCTCCTCTTCCTCCTTCTCCTCCTCTTCCTCCTCCTCATCCACCGCTGCTCAAAGGTCCCCCTGTTCCAGTCCACCAGCGTCTTCTGGCGCCCGTCTATAAATATGCCTGCTGCTTCAGAAAGAGAAGTGCCCAATTATCCCAAGTCACCATTGGCCAATCATTACATCTGGCTGCGTATGAGAGGATCCGTCCAGTCTGGAGTCACCAGCCCAGCAGGGCAGACAGTGGGTGCATTCCAATATGCGACCTTGCGTCCTCCACTTGTGCTTGTGGCCTCACGTTTTGCTGAAGCCCCGCCTCCGTGGAGAAAATAATTTACTTTCCCCGCTGTCAGTCTTGCCACAACAATTTTTGGGGGACTATTCTCCATTCACCATCCAGTTTGCAAATGAGAAAATGACTTTACGATTGAGCTTTTGCGAGATATGCTGTTGTCAGCGATGTCATCACAACCTATTACTTCCTGCTTTGAGGCCACAAGCACAAGTGGAGGACGCAAGGTCGCATTGGAATGCACCCAGTGTCTGGGACTGAAAGAGCCGGTTAGACGGAGAGGCCACAGGCTAGGAGGAGATAGCAATGACCCAGTCGTTTTGTCCGAAGCTGCATGCTGTCCTACAAAGCCATTACGACGCGCTACACTTGCGCCCCAAGGGGTTATTAACGTTTAGGATCTGGTTTTGTTAGCAGCCTATATGTGAGATATTTTTCCGATGTAAGTCGTCTTGTCAGAATACGGGTGACTGGACGCTAGGAGGAGGGAGTGAAGTGGGGGAGACCTGGGAGGGAGAGAGAGAGAGAGAGAGAGAGACAGAGAGAGAGAGGAAGACAGAGAGAGGAAGACAGAGAGAGAGGGAGAGAGGGGGGCCTGAGAGGATTGTAGTGCGGAGCCCATCTGGTTCATGGACACACATACGGCCTGGTCACTTGGGACTTAACTCGACCAGGAGCAATGAGATGCCTTAGTCCTGCTCTCACTTTCCATTTTTAGAGCAGAGAGAGACATAGAGAGAGAGGGAGGGAGACAGAGAGGGAGGGAGGGAGAGAGAGACACAGAGAGAGAGAGAGAGAGACAGAGAGAGAGAGAGAGAGAGAGAGAGAGAGAAGGTTGTCTGTGTGTTTTTTTATCGCCATGGTTACAGGGCTGGCTGGAGTGTGGTTTGCTTTTATTTTGGTGTGTGTGTGTGTGTGTGTGTGTGTGTGTGTGTGTGTGTGTGTGTGTGTGTGTGTGTGTGTGTGTGTGTGTGTGTGTGTGCGTGTGTGTGCGTGTGTGCCTGTGTGTGTGTGTGTGACCACGCTAGGCAGACAAGAGCAGTGGCGTTACACACTTATGCAGCCAGGTGCTCAGGTCACAGACGGATACTCACCTGATGGTCAGCCTTCCTCCCGACCTTCAGTAGAGAGAGTAAATAAAGCTGCTTCCAAATGGATGGATGCATGAGACATACTATAGCTAGACTCAGACTGCTTGAGGTGAACCTGACCTTATGCTCGTGTGCATGTATTTTATCATCTAAAAAGACATGGCCAGTTGAACCCGTTAAAACACGGTGTTATAAATTTGCTGTTACCACAATGGCAATGACCAAGTAGTAGTCGTGCATGACTAAAGGCTCTGTATTAGTAGTGTAGTGCTATGGTAGTTAACTTTTCTACTACAGCAGTGGTTCCCAAACTTTTTCCATCATTCCCCCCTTCAGAGGGTCTGAATGCTTCCGAGCCCCTACCCCACCCCCCCCCCCCCCCCAAGCAACAGCAGTACTCGCGCAGACTGATTTTGCGATCACTGTGCCGAATCATAGGAAAGGTGACTGGTGAGATTAAACAAAGAGGGACTGAGGTCGAATGCAGATGTGTGTTCATTTCCTATGCTATTCAAATTCATGACAATTAATAATATAATGTTGGTGAGGGCTTTAAACTTATTGAGTTATTGGCGAGACAGGAAATAATTTCCTTGGGAGAAAAAAAAATCCAAAATCAGATGTCACACGCCCCCGCTGACATGCCTCCGCGCCCCCCCCAGAGGGGCTTACGCCCCACTTTGAGAAAGACTGTACTACAGGATTGTAAGGAGTAGATATCCGCACGCTGTAGCTCCTCTTTGAAGGCTTATTCATACAACGTTTCGAGTCGACCCAACAGGGTCTTCATCAGGCATGTGATTGTGGGTAGTAGGAGTGTCATTTTAAATTGTGTCTGTTCCTGTTCTCTGTTCCACAGGTCAGGTGGATAGGGTGCATCAATACCCAGAGACAGCCCACCAGTGGGCCCCGGTCACAGTTTGATAGTCAATGTACTACAGAATTAGTTTCAAAGCTCTACTGCCCCTTTTTAAGGGACTAAATGGGTCAAGACAAACTTGTCTATTAAAGATGTTTCAGGATTGCTTTCCTGCCAGGGCTCTTAGTCCCCAGGCGACATGACATTGGTTTAACCTTTTGTAGAGACAAGACTTGTGATTAGCGTCGGGAAGACCAAGAGCCCCAATTCTATCTTGTGTTAATTCTAAACTAAAGACAAAAGACACATTTACTATCCGCCTGTCTCTCTGTCTTACTCTCAATTTTTGTGCTAAAATGTAGTTGCTATTAAGTATGAGACATTGTCTTGCCTATTCCTAAATTTAGCTGCTTTTAAAGGGAAAGTTTGGTCAATTTCAACATGCAGTTGTAATGCTCACACTACCCTGGACTTGTCAGTGCCTGAGATTTTTTTTTTTTCTTCTTCTTCAGCCGTTTCCGAGATCCTGGTCATTGTAATGGGGGCAGCTCTTTGTTTACATCTCAAAAAAACAT